>NC_141534.1:194735000-194820000 GCF_021556685.1 Rattus norvegicus
TCCATCCTGTGCAGTGTGGGCAACCAACCTTGTGTACTGAAGTGGAAACACATGACTTGTTATCTCACACAAACACCAGCCCCCAGAGTTCCAGGGGAGTTTGTCTGTCCTTGAGCGAGTGGGGCTTACAGGTTAACTTCAGCCCTTACAGTCTCCGTGTTCAATGTTTAGGACAAAGAAAGTGAAGAAAAGATTGAGCATGGTGGGATATATTTGCAATCCCCGATTGAAAGACTGAGGTAGGAGGATCAAAAGTTTGAGGCCAGCATGGGAGGTCCAGGTAAGCCTGGGTTACAAAATGAGATCTTGACTTAAAAAAAAAAAAAAAAAAAAAAAAAAAAGCAAACTACCCATAAGACAGAAAAATAGAATATAATAAACACAAACAATTTAACAGTAGAAGACAAGCTAAAGAATGAGAGAATCACGCGAATGGACATTTCTCAAAAGAAGACAAGTAGGTGGGCTCAGGCGACAGAAGTCACAAAAATCTGGGGGTGGTGGTGATGCTCAGAGCCTAAGAGCTGACTACAGGAGAGTCCCAGGGCTCGAGAAACAGCCTTTCTAATTTAATCAGCCAGGTCCAGGTCCTAGTGAGAGACCCTGTCTAACACAAGGTTGACCTTTTGCCTCCATTTATGTGCATGTACACAGCTGCGCACACGTGCGCGCGCGCGCACACACACACACACACACACACACACACACACACACACACAGAGTTTTAATCCTTTCACCCAAGAGGCTGAAGCAGGAAACCCATGAGTTTGAGGCCAGCCTAGGGTTATATATCGAGACCTTGTCCTTCAAAAAGCAAAACTAACAGCAACAACAGCAAATGCTTGCAGGGAGGAGGAAAAGGGAACACACATACATTCTTGGTGAGAATGCAAATTAGTATAACCATTATGGGAAATAGCACGAAGGTTCCTCAAAATGCTAAAAGCCAGGCTGGGAAGTGGCTTGGGCAGAGAGTTTGCCTTGCATGAGAGGGTTTAATCCCTAGGAAAAAAGAAAAGTATCATTTGAAAGGCCTTGGGATAGTACTCAGAGCTGAAATGATATGGAATGAGAGCCAGGCACAGTGGAACACATCTGTAACTCCTGCACTAGAGAACAAAAGCAGAGGGAAGTTCAAAGCCAGCCTGGTCTGGATTATTACCTGTCTGGGAACAGGTACAGTCATGGCTCCACAGCTTAAACACGAAAAGCAGACAGAGTACCATTTGATCTAACAATCTGGCTACTGGGTAAATTGACAGGGGAGAAAACCTGGGTCTAAGAGCTTTCTGCACTATCACACCGTCACAGAAGAGGGGATTTGCCTTCTCCAAATGTCTAGCAGCCTTGGGGTCTGGTTAGTTTTGTGTCACAGGCTAGAGTTTTCTGGAAAGAAGAACGTCAATTGAGAAAATACCATTGCAGGCATAATGGTAGGAGAATTTTAGAATTCTTGTATCTCACATGAATCTGAAGTGAAGCTTTGAAGTAACCTTTTGTTGGTAATTGTCGTCTGAGACTTTATAAAGTTGTTCTTTTGAAGGATTCTCAGAGCCTTTGCATAACCTAGTCTGGGTATGTGCGGGGCAAACCAGGAAGTGTGACTGAGAATTGCTTAGGTGATGGGTCTTTCAAGACAACTGAGGAGATCAGATAAGACGTTTTGGTGTTTGGAAACTGACTTGCTAAAGGTGCCTTTTGAATAACAATTAAAAAGAGCGAGGACGCGCTCAGTCCCTGCTAGGCTGGTCCCCCTGCCGCTGAGAGTGTCATTTCTTTTTTGATCCATCCTCCCAGTAATCCAGAACACTGACGCAGTTCTGTAGGGCATTTTCTCGGTTAAACTTTAATGTGGAATGGCCCATCTTCCAGTGGGTGGGGCCACCCCTGGACAAGTGGGCCTGGGTTATAGAAAAAAGGCTGAGCAGGCTGTGCGGAGCAAGGCAGTGAGCAGCAGCCCCTCCCCCACCCCCACCTCCCCTCCCCCCCACCTCCCAACCCCCCACCTCCCCCCCCACCCCACACCCCCGACCCCCACCTCTACTACCGCTCCTGCCTTGAGTTTCTGCCCTGACTTCCCTCAGGGATAGACTGTGATGAAATGAACCCTTCCCCTCCCAAGCTGTTTTTAGCCATGCTGTTTACCACAGCAATAGGAACAACCAGGGCCCCAGCCCAGCTCTGCCTGTCGGCACGTTGCTCAGCCTGTCCCGGCATTTGTCCATATGCTAAGGCTCTTGGAATTCTATTTTCCTGTTGCTAATACTCCACAAAAGGAAAACTGATCTATGACGTTTCGGTTTCCGTAAAACCCCACAGCAGTTGTGGTGGTGCACGCCTGTAATCATAGCCCTGGGGAGGCAGAGGCAGGAAGATCTCTGTGAGTTTAAAGCTGCCCTGGTCTACCTAACAAGTTCCAGGGTGGGAGGGCTACATAGTGAGACCCTGTTTCAAACAAAAAACAAACTCACAAAACATTTTCCCTGGTTGAGTTTGGCATCCAGGGTCCTGCAGCCGGCCAGCGTGAGCAGTCCCTGAGCAGGAAGTAAGGGTCTCCACTAAGGACACCACATCATGACTCAGAGGGCCCAGTGCTCCTGGTCAGAGCCCAGGGGGTTTTCTTTACACCTTGGGATCCTGTGTAATGCTTGGGGAATGAGGCCAGGGGAGGACAAGCCTTGAGGACAGGCAGCATCCTTTAGGTATCTTTCTTTCTCAGGGAAGGGAAGGGGCAGGGGCCTCTGCTGGCCTGTCAGGGTCGGAAAATCCGTAGGTTCTGGGATCTCATCATTTCTTCTTAAGTTTCTGGGTGCTTTGACTGATATCTCCCCCCCTCCTTGTGTCTATATATCTGTGTATCTGTGTGTGTAGGATAGTAAAGGGCATAAGAGCTCTTGGAGCTTCAGTGATAGGCAGTTGTGAGGCATCCCATGTCGGGGCTAAGAACTGCACTTGGTCCCAAGTCCTAACCCCCAAGCCATCTCTCCAGCCTCCCAGCTCAGTTTTACTTTCTTGGTTCTGGGGATGGAACTCGGGTGCTCTCACGTTTGTGCATCTAGCAACTTAGCAACCAAGCCATCTCCTCCCACTTTTTAAAGATTCATTTATGGGGTTGGGGATTTAGCTCAGTGGTAGAGAGCTTGCCTAGAAAGCGCAAGGCCCTGGGTTCGGTCCCCAGCTCTGAAAAAAAGAAAAAAGAAAAAAAAAAGATTCATTTATTTAGACATGTTAGTGCTTTATTTGCATCTATCCTACATGACAGACGAGGGCATCAGATCCCATTACACAGTTGGGAGCCATCATGTGGTTGCTGGGAATTGAACTCAGATCCTCTGGAAAAGCAACCAGTCCTCTTAACTGCTGAGCCATCTTTCTAGCCCCCAGCCTGTCCCCTTTTTCTCTTTTAGAAAACTTTTTTCTTTTTTCTTTTTCTGACGTTAATATTAGAACTGACCCCATTCTTAATATCATCATCACTTTGAGCATCTTGTGCTGTGCATTTGGTCTAATGCAACTTATGTTAATTTGGTTCCCCAAATTCTCAGGAGTCCGCACATCTGCACATAAGCCGCCGAAGGACCTGCCCCCAGTTGGTTTTGGTAGGTAAATAAAGTTGCTGGCAGCCACTAGCTGGGCAGTGAGACAGAGGTGGGACTTCAGGACTCCCGAGCAAGGGACAGAAGGAGGAGGAAGAGGACATCTACTATGCGGGAAAGGAGTAGTGCCACACCTAGAAGGCAGAACAGAGAGACAACCAACACGGAGGAACTGGGGAAGAGCGGCCCCAGTGGGTCTGAGGCAACAAGGATAGAATATAGACTTTAGGAAGTAATAACTCAGGAGTATAATATTGGAGGGATGCGTCAGCAATCAGTCCTCTTAACCGCTGAGCCGTCTCTCCAGCCCTCACATTCCTTCTTATGTGCGTCAAAATTCATACTGGGCGCTGGAGAGATAGTTTAACAGATAAGAAAATGTATTGCTGTGCATGGACCTGTCTTAGGTTTTCCATTGCTATGAAGAGACACCATGATCAAGGCAACTCTTATGAAAGACAACATTTAGTTGGGGGGGGGGGTGCTTACAGGTTCAGAGTAAGTTTAGTCCATTATCATCAAGACAGGAAGCATGGTAGCATCCAGACAGGTGCAGAAAAGTGGAGAGTTCTACATCTAGACCTGAAGGCAGCCAGAGGAGACTCTTCTGCATCCAAGGGGAGACTCCTCAAATCAACATATTCCATTCCCTGGCCCCCTTGGCTTATTCAAACACATGAGTCTAAGGGGGACCATACCCAGCCATAGCATAAATGCAAAATACATTTAATCCACCTTCAAAAGTCCTCATAGTCTATCACAGTCTCAACAGCCTCTAAACTGGAATCTCCTATAAAGTCAAAAGGCAGATTACACACTTCCGACATCACAGGATATACATTACCATTCCAAAACATAATAAGAAGGTGCTGGAGAGATGGCTCAGTGGTTAAGAGCACTGACTGCTCTCCCAGAGGTCCTGAGTTCAAATCCTAGCAACCTCATGGTGGCTCACAACCACCTGTAATGGGATCTGATGCCCTCTTCTGGTGTGTCTGAAGACAGCTACAGTGTACTTATAATAAATAAATCAATAAATAAGAATAAACTGGACAAAAGCAAGACCAAAAACCAGGTGGGCAAATACTAAACTCTGCATCTCCAGCTCTGATGTCCACCTCCTTTCATCTTTGACTGCAACGAATTTCTGTCTCGTGATCTGTTTGCATTCCCTGTTACCAGATATCCCATGGCTCTGTTATTTCTAACATATTGGAGTCTCCAAGGCAACTGCAACCTCATAGCTTCTTGTTGCAACAGCTGGAATGCACATGATCTTCTGGGCCCCTTCAAAGGGCCTGGGCCACATTTCCAGCTCCACCTTTTGTAGCACTCTAGGCTCTGGTTGACTCCACTTCCCTGATGCTGCTGTTCTTGGTGGTCATCCCATGGTACTGGCATATGCTGGGGTCCATGCCAGTCCATGGGGCATATGACTCCAATATGCTGGGGTCTTCTGCTGCAGCCAGGCTTGACCAGTAGCCTCTTACTGGTGCTCTTCATGGTTCCAAGACTCAATTTTTTCAGTCTTGTGATATCACCAGTAACTGAGGCTGCAACTTTACCAATGGCCTTTCCTGGCCTCTCACAGTGCCAAGCCTCAGCTGCTCTCTATGACCCCTTAATGCTTTCAAAACCAGTACCACTTGGGTAATTGTTACATGTTATCAAGTCTGGCTGCCATCATGATGTCTATCTCTGGAACATGGCTTCTTTGTTCAGAAAGCACCTCCTAGAAGATTTCTCCTCCACCAGGCTGGCCTCTTCCTATTCATTGCTAATTTCTTAGCTAATTTCTAACCAGCATCAATTGTCCCAGTAACTCCTCTATTCTTGGCTCTAAAGCCAGAGCCACATGGCTGAAGCTGCAGAATTCTGCTGCTTGCTGGGGTTGGGACATGACTCCCTTGTTCTGTTACATCATCACCAGCTTTCTGTTTTCAGTTCTTCTCTTCACTGCCTAAGCTTGGCTGTTCCGGACCTTGCTCTGTAGACCAGGCTGACCTTGAACTCAAGATGCCTCTGTTTGAGTTCTGGGATTAAATGTGCACCACCATGCCTGGACCTAAGCTTTTCGCTACCTCTACTTATGTCTAGCTTTTTCTCTCTCTGCAAGCTGTCTCTATAAAAACTCTCCTTCTTATCTCTCTCCCTCTGTGCTCTCTTAAGTAGCCTCCTTTTCCTCTACCCTCTAGTGAGAGTTGGGCATATCCTATTCTGCAACTTTCTCTGATTTGTCACTTAGTCTGCCACTCAATTAGACATCACTTTCAAACATGGGTACTTTCTTCTACAAACTAACTTGATCTTCATTGTTTGGTATTAAGGATGTGTACTAAGAGTGTGTTTGTATTCTAGACAGAGGGATTAAAGGTGTGTGCTAAGGCTGAGCCACCCCACAACCAATAACAGGGTTTTTCAGTAAATAACACAATTCTTGGGGTTCACAGTGTGATCCATTATCCTGCAACAGTAGGTGGTTTGAATGCTTGTCCTGGGTAATGGCACACTATTAGGAGGTATAGCGATGTTGGAGTAGGTGTGGCTGTTTTTTTGTTTGTTTGTTTGTTTGTTTGTTTGTTTGTTTGTTTTGAGCTGGGGACCGAACCCAGGGCCTTGCACTTGCTAGGCAAGCGCTCTACCACTGAGCCAAATCCCCAACCCCTATGTGGTGTGGCTGTTTTTAAGATGGGGTCTCACCCTGGTCCAGGCTGACCTCTGACTCACCTCCGAGGTGCTGATGGTCATTGCTCATGCCCTGAATGAGATCTCCTGAACCCCACACTTTCTTCTTTCAGTCAGGACTCCCTCCCTCAACTAAGCTCATCTCCAAGGCACTTCCTAAGACAGTGTGACTCCGTAAGAAGCTGGTGAGCACTCCAAGGAACTTCGTTCAAACGTGCCTTTATCTTACCCTCTCCCTTACCTGCCAGGGGATCCTGCGGCTCCTGGAAAACTAGAGGCGTTATTTCATTCCCACGAGGATCTGGACACATAGAGCCTGGCTGGTGAAAAGTCTGACGTTGGCCACAGAATTGTTCTCTAAGAAAAAAAGAGGCGTCAAAACCTAAAATAGCTGTAGTGGCACACACCTTTAATCCCAGCTCTCAGGAGACCCAGGAGGGTGGATCTCTGTGAGTTCAAGACCAACCTGATTTACAGAGTGAATACCAGATCAGCTAGGACTACACAGAGAAAACCTGTCTTAAATAAAAAACAACAACAAAAACAAACAAACAAACAAACAAACACCAACCAGACAATCACAGAGAAGAATAAATGCAGTAAGTCCCTGACTGTGTAAACAAAGAAGCAAAAGCCCAGTTTGCCCTTCAGTGACTTCATTTGGAATCTGAGCTCTAGCACACGCCTGTGGTTGGTCCATGAGGTGGATGGGGGCTAGCTTGGGCTATATAGCAAGTGCTATCTCAGAATAAACAAACAAACAAACAAACAACGAAACACACCATCACCACTAAAACCAGAGGTGCAAACATTTGAAGGACCCCAAGCGTGAACCGAGAGCACCAAGACAAGCAAATCTCCCATCCTAACAGAACCCCAACATGTGCACCTCCACACACATTAGGGAGGCTGGCCCCTCCCTTAGCACTAGGAAGGGTGAAGCTTGATTAATCTTTTATTTGTGTATGACCCTGAAAGGCTTACATGTGGGAGTGTAGTCTGCAGCTGGTGATGTACTTAAATGCAGTTGGACCATTGTGTCTGTCCCTCACTGAAGGGTGGGGGTCAGCTGCCTGTCTCTGTACTAAAGAGTCAGTTCAGCTGCCTGTCCCTGCTCTGAAGGATCAGATCAACCCCCTGTCTCCGTACTAATAGGTTAATTCATTGATGGAATCCAAGCCTAGGCCTGTTCTGTTCCAGTTTGGATTTGCTTGTTCTCCAGATGATGGTGACAATGCAGAAGGCTGTGGCGTATTTAGGACACGGTGTCTAAATGGTAGATTACCAGGGGAACGGCTTTGAAGGTTTTAACTCAGCCCCTAGTTCTGGCCTGGCTGGCTGCCTCCTAGTCTTCCACCATGTAAGCAGTCTCACCCTCTGCTCCTGCTGCCAGAGCTGGATTTTCTGCCTGGCACGATGGGGTGAAACCATGAACTAGTGTGCTTTCCTCTCTGGAGTTGTTTTTCAGGGCTTCCTCCCATCAGTGGTGTGAGAGCAGCTAGCACAATGGCTGACTCATCTATGGGATGAGACCCGATTGAAGGAAATAGGTCAGTGGGTGTCTCTAAGATATGTATGTCCCATCTGCAGTTCCTCCAGTTCCTTGTGGCCTCCTTCTGTTTTCAGACCGCTGTGAAGTGAAGCTCTTCCCTGACAAACCCTTCCTACCATATAAGTCTGTGAGGCCGTGGAACTGTGGGGCAGGGAGAAGCAGGCCTGGAGTGGGGTCGAGGTGTGTCCAAACCTTGGAAATCTGGAACTCTCCTCCTGAGAGAAGCAGGAAGTAGTCTTTCTCCCCGCCCCCGTCCCCCCCACTCCCCCACCGCCCCACCCCGTGTCCCAGGCCCGCCTGTCCTTGCACGGGTAGCCCTGTGCTCCTTTCTTTGTCTCACCAGAGGAGGCCATGTAGCCCTGTAGCCAAGTTAAACGTCCTCTCCCCTTAAAATATCATGTCCAGGAGCATCCTCCTCATGGGAACGGGGCATCCCCCAGCACGCTGGCCCCTGCCAATGACAATGATGTGTGCTCACCCGAATAAACCCTACTCACCTCAAAAAGTTTAAATAGCGCCCCCGCCCCCAATAAATGGAACAGGTTCTCCCACACTGTTCCTGGGTGCTGTTCCTGGGTGTGTTCTTTGCCCTGTACTCACTGTGGACCAAGACCGCACTCACCTGCCCCCCTGAGTTCCTCTAGTCTGGTGCACAGTGGGCTTGACTACCCTGAGGGAGAGGCAGATACCAGGCAGCAAAAGTCCACAATTGGCCTCATCCTAGACCCCAAGCAACAAGACCAAGAAACCAGGGGCTAAAACAATGAGGCAAATATGTGTTTTGTCTTTAGCATTTTAAAGGGTTTTGTTTCATTTGGAGTCATTCCTTCCCTTTGACCCAAGGTCCCGTATAACCTAGGCTGGCCTCAAGCTGCAGTGTTGCCGAGGCCGGCCTTGGACTCCTAAGCTTTCTGACTCCACCTCCCAAGACTGGGACAGATCACAGATGCACACCGGATTGACACTGACCCCTCTCCAGCCTTCTTTTTTTTTTTTTTTTTTTTTTTTGGTTCTTTTTTTTTCGGAGCTGGGGACCGAACCCAGGGCCTTGCGCTTCCTAGGTAAGTGCTCTACCACTGAGCTAAATCCCCAGCCCCCCTCTCCAGCCTTCTTTGCGACACTAGCACATCCCCCATGACATCCCCAGCTCCAGCCCCTGAGACGGAGGAAGAGACTTCTTGCCAAGTTTGTCTACTCTGAAGAGAATGAAGGAGGGATGCCTTCTCCCACCAGACATGACTAAATCCACATCCTGAAACTCTGAGAGGAACTAGCCCAGATGGATTGTGGGTGGCAGCGCAGGGAGAAAGAGCACAGACACACTGAAACACTGCCTCGACTCCTACCTACCTCTGTCTAGGGCTTCCTAGAAGGGGAATTTTTTAAGTTATTTAGCCAAAGGCATCCTCAGTACCCTAAGGGAAGTCGAATAGAGGGAAAACTAGAAAAATCTGATATTTTTGGAGAATTCTGTAAAGTTGCTTGCTCCATAGTGAGAGTACAGGTGACAAGGCACTGCCCACACATAAGCATGGCGACCTGAAGCTTATCTCTGGAACTCGCATAAGAGAGCTGGATAGAGTGGCACCTGTAATCACAGCAGTGTGGGGACAGGGACAGGAGGCTTTCTTGGCCACCAGCCTAGTCTACTCAGAGAATTCCAAACTGGTAAGGGACTCCTCAACAGACAAGACAGACATGCACCTGTGGACTGTCCCGCACCCACAAGTATCTGGGCAGCAGAAACTGGAATTAGTAGGTTTTTAAAAATGAGGATACAGCTGAGTGGTGGTGGTCCATGCTTTAATCCCAGCACTCAGGAAGTAGAGGCAGGTGGATCTCTGCGAGTTAAGGCCAGCCTGGTCTACAGAGTGAGTTCCAGGACAGCCAGGGCTACACAGATAAACCCTGTGTCAAAAAAAGAAAGAGGGGGGCTGGGGATTTAGCTCAGTGGTAGAGCGCTTACCTAGGAAGCGCAAGGCCCTGGCTTCGGTCCCCAGCTCCGAAAAAAAGAACCAAAAAAAAAAAAAAAAAAAAAAAGAAAAGAAAGAGGAAGGAAGGAAGAGAGGGAGGGAGGGAGGGAGGGAAGAAGGAAAGAAAGAAAGATGAGAAAAGGAAGAAAAATGAGGATATGAACTTGCGAGAGGCTGGGTGTGGATCTTGAAGAGCTGTGGAGGAAGAATGAGGTCAAATGAATATGGAAGAATATGGTCAAAATACATTGTGAGGAGCTGGGGGTTGGGGATTTAGCTCAGTGGTAGAGCACTTGCCTAGCAAGCACAAGGCCCTGGGTTTGGTCCCCAGCTCCGAAAAAAAGAAAAAAAGAAAAAAGAAAAAAAAAAAACATTGTGAGGAGCTGAAGAGATGGCTCAGTGGTGAGGAGTATTTGCTGTTCCTCCAAAGGACATGGGTTCAATTCCCAGCAACCTATATGTTGGCTCATAACCATCTGTCTGTAACTCCATTTTCAGGGACTACACTACCCTCTTCTGGCCTTTATGAACACTGCATGCATATGGTGCACAGGCAAACACTCATACATTTTAAAATAAATATAAATATTAAAAAAAAATACATTGTGTACATGTATGAGATTTTAAAAGAATTAATAAAATATTATATTTTTTAAAAGCAAGATGGGTGCCCTGAGGAATAATACTCATGAATGGCTGTGTACTAGTTATTTTTCTATTGCTGTGACTAAACACCATGACCAAGGCAACTTACACAACAAAGTGTTTAATTGGGCTCATGGTTTCAAAGGTATAGAATCCATAATGGTAGAGCAACAGCATGGTGGCAGGATTAGCTGAGAGCACACATCTTGATTTCAAGCAACAGGTATGGAGTTGGTTGGGAAGGGGAGAGAACACAGAGGAAATGGCCTGAATCTTGACATCTCAAAGGCTGGCCCCAGTGACACAATTCCTCCAACAAGGCCACACCTCCTAATCCTTCCAACTACAGACACTATATTCAAATATATGAGTCCATAAGGACCATTCTCATTCAAACCATCTCAGCCTTTGTCCCCACTTAGACACACACTTGCATGCAAGAATGTACACACACACAGAGATGATAAATATTTAAAAAGAAAGAATGCTAGAGTTGCTAAAAATTAAAAATATAATACTAATTACTGAAAGTGTTCCTACAAAAAGTCAAAGGACTGCCCTAGAAATAGAACCACACCCCTAACACACACACACACACACACACACACACACACACACACACACACACACACATGTAAGAATAGGAGATGAGAGAGAAAGAGAAAGCGAGAGAGAGAGAAGGAGAGAGAGAGAGAGAGAGAGAGAAGGAGAGAGAGAGAGAGAGAGAGAGAGAGAGAGAGAGAGAGAAAGTGAAAGCCAGTTATGGTGGTTCATGCCTTAAATCTCAGCACTCAGGAGGCAGAGGCAGGCAGATCTCTGAGTTCGAGGCCAGCCTGGTCTACAGAGCTAGATCCAGGACAGCCAGAGCTACACAAAAAAACTCTGTCTCGAAAAACCAGTAGAAACAAAAAAACAGAGAGAGACAGAGAGACAGAGACAGAGAGACAGACAGAGACAGAGACAGAGAGACAGAGACAGACAGAGATAGATAGACAGAGAGACAGAGACAGAGAGACAGAGACAGAGAGACAGACAGAGACAGAGACAGAGAGACAGAGACAGAGATAGACAGAGACAGAGAGACAGACAGAGACAGACAGAGATAGACAGAGACAGACAGAGATAGACAGAGACAGACAGAGACAGAGACAGAGAGACAGAGACAGAGAGACAGAGACAGAGAGACAGAGACAGACAGAGAGACAGACAGAGACAGACAGAGACAGAGACAGAGACAGAGACTATATTATCCTAGGTAATCTGCACTTCAGGACATACTAAAGTCCCAATAAGGTTGTGGCTCTGAAAACAAACCAGACGGCCCCCTGCACCACTCTTCAGTGTTTGGTTTAAGCTTTCGGAGACAGTTTCTCTGTATAGCCCTCGCTATCCTGGAACTTGCTATACAGGCCAGGCTGACCTCTACCTCACAGGCCTGCTCCTGCCTCAGCAGTTCTGAGGTTGAAGGCATGTGCGGCCATGTCTGACTTCAGATTACTTCTCTTGATGGAGATGTTAAATGGTGGCAAGGAGGCAGCTCCTGCTTCATTCATGGGCTCCAGTCTCTTCGTAGTAATTTCTCTGCTACCCAACAGGGCCCTGTAGTCGTCTGTGAGAATCTGCAGTCTAGAGTTCCACAGCAGGAAGGGAAGGATGAGCACTAAGGTAGCTGAATCTCTTGAAGCCTAAACCTGGAAGTCGCGCTCCAGTCTTACAACCTGAGCTCCGTCCCAGGACTCCAGTAGAATTCATTCCTGAAGTTCTGACTTCTGCGCCATCTTCCCTACAGAGTCACAGCAGCTTGGGCCAGGACCCGACCTACAAATGTACTAGCAAGAGAGAACTGAGAAAATGGAAGGAGAAATGATTAGAGACATATCCTAAGAGATCTTCAGGAGGCTAGATCCATCACTGGTCTAATCATCATGTTAGTGCCTGCCCAATGCAAGAACCACACCCCAAGCCAGCAAAACCACAAAAGTGTCATTTATAATTTAGCATCCACAGGAAGCAGCTGGTGACAGAGTTGACATAAACAAAACACACATTCACAGATACACGCCCAAGCCTGAGAAAGGGCTTTTAGAGTCATAGGCTCTATGCTCAACCTCCAGTTTCCTGAGACTAGCCTCTGAAGGGAGACTGACATGAATTATCAAGTCAAAAATCAAGAAACTGGCTGTGTGGTGGTGGTGGTGGTGCACACCTTTAATCCCAACTCTAGAGAGGCAGAGAGCTCTGTGAGTCTGAGGCCAGCCTAGTCTACTGAGTCAGTTCTAGGACGGCCAGAGCTACAGAGAAACCCTGGGTTAGGAAAAAAAGGAGCAGGGTGGAGAGGAGGAAAACAAGGAGAAGGGAGAGGGGGAGAAGGGGGAGGGAGAGGAGGAGGAGGAGGAGGAGAAGAAGAGGAGGAGGAGGAAGAGGAGGAAGAAGAGGAAGAGGAAGAGGAGGAGGAGGAGGAGGAGGAGGAGGAGGAAGAAGAAGAAGAAGAAGAAGAAGAAGAAGAAGAAGAAGAAGAAGAAGAAGAAGAAGAAGAAGAAGAAGAAGAAGATCTTGTTACCAAACAAACTCCAGTTTCACTTTGTTTCAGGTGACTTCAGAAATCACTGATTGGGGGGTAGGAGGGCAGGAGAGATGATGTAGAGAACCTTGTACATTGTTTGGATGTATCACCTATCAATTAAAAACCTATGGTTCG
The DNA here is from genome assembly GCF_021556685.1 of Rattus norvegicus. Classification (NCBI taxonomy): domain Eukaryota; kingdom Metazoa; phylum Chordata; class Mammalia; order Rodentia; family Muridae; genus Rattus; species Rattus norvegicus. The sequence goes on from NC_141534.1 coordinate 194,748,150, forward strand.
GGGCTGGAGAGATGGCTCAGCAGTTAAGAGCATTGACTGCTCTTCCAGAGGTCCTGAGTTCAAATCCCAGCAACCACATGGTGTCTCACAACCATCTGTAATGGGGCCTGATGCCCTCTTCTGCTGTGTCTGAAGAGAGTGACAGTGTATTCATATTACATAAAATAAATTAAAAAAAACTTTTAAAAAGAAAAAAAAACCTATGGCCTATAGAAAAGGGTAGAATAGAAGGTGAGACATCTGGAAGGTAGAAAGAATTCTGGGACAGAGCCAGGCACAGAATTCTCAACCAAGATGTGATGAGGCAGACACGTGGTACCCAGCCACATGGCAGAATGTAGGTTAAAATAAATGGGTTATTTTAAGTTATGATCTAGTCAGAGTAGAGCCTAGCTATACAGCCAAGGTATTTGTAAATATATTTTGAGTCTGAATTATTTCTGGGAGCATGGAGGGGGAAGAACCAAACCAGACTTTTATAATTGGCACCCAACATGGGGCTTGAAACCATGACCCTGAGATTAAGATTCTCATGTTCTACCAACTTAGCTAACCGGGCTCCGTGTAAAAGCTTCTCCTATTTTATTGTAACCACTGCTCTTGTAGAAGACCCTGGTTCAAGTCCCAGCATTCACATGGTGCCTCACAACCATCCAAAACTCCAGTTTCAGGGCTTCTGACAGCCTCTTCTGACCTCCATGAGTACCAGACATGCATGCAGTGCATATACGCACATTCAGGCAAAGCTTCCATACATATAAAAATAAGACCAACAAATCTAAAAGTAACTATTAAGTACTAATTTTGGACATCTCAGAGCCAGGCAATATATAAACAGCTTCTTATTAGCTTTGTCGTAGGGAGCATCTCTGCTGTGTGGACTGTGTTGCCAACACGTGCCTAGGTCAGTCTTCAGGGATTCGAAGGCTGCTTTTACTAGAAATGCTGTGAAGGGGAAGAGACGAACAGACTGGCCTCTCTGTCTGAGTATCAGGTCTGTGTCTTTTGTTGCCTCTGCCCTTCGGTCAGATTCTGTTCAGCTTTAGATCTGTTGAGCCCTGTCTGGAACTAGACTCAGACTTGCCCAGTATCTGCTCTCTTCGCCCTTCAAGGCTAAACACACTTAGCAACTGCATGGCTGGACCTCCAGGCCATCAGAGGATTGGAAGGAGGCCCTCCTGACCAGAACTCCTCCACCTGACCCCAGGAAGAGCTCGAGTAACCTTCCCTTTCCCAGCCTGCCTGCCTGCCTGCCACTCTTGAGGCCTGCCTTCTGGAATGCCTGATCTAGAAGCCGAGGTCTCCATCAGCCCCGGCCACTGTCTCCAGAAAAAGAAAATCATAGTTCTCACCTCAAGGAGAGTAAGTGATATACTACAGCTGAATTCGAGTGAGTGAGTGTGGCCTGCGGAACATGAGACTAGGTTACCTCAGGTTCCACATCCCCAATGGAAGCAGATTCATGACATTTATAGTAACATGTCAAAGAAAGTCAAATCCAGGCAAGGTTAAAATCCGTGGGTGGGAACGTCAGAGAGGCGTATGAGGTAGGGGAAGTCAAGATGCCATCTGATGACGTTCTTATCTTTTGGGTTGGTGGAAGCTAGTGGTCTGCTAAGTTACTATATCCCGAAGGTTTCTATCTATCAGTCACAGGGTGTTAGTTCAGAGACGGGCAAAGGTTGTTGTTTAAGGGGCTAAAACTTCTGTCTCTCCACCTTGCTGTAGCCCTTCCTTTTTTTTTTTTTCCCCCGGAGCTGGGGACCGAACCCAGGGCCTTGCGCTTGCTAGGCAAGTGCTCTACCACTGAGCTAAATCCCCAACCCCCCCCCCCTTTTTTTAAAAAGATGTATTCACTTATTATGTATATAGCCTTCTACCTGCATGTGCTGGAAATTGAACTCAGGACTTCTGGAAGAGCAGACAGTGATCTTAACCTCTGAGCCATCACTCCAGCTCCCCCACCCCCCTTTTTTTTAAAAAAGCAAGATCTTTTCAGTGTATCCCCTGTATGTATTGGAACCCACTGTGTAGACCAGGCTCAAACTCACAGATATCCACCTGCCTCTGCTTTCTGAGTTCTAGAACTAAAGATACATACTTTCTCCTCCCCCCCTCCAAATTTTATGTGTATGAATGTTTTTGTCTGCTTGTGTGATGTGCATATATCATACTGTATATCATTTTGTATATATCATACTGTACTGGTATGTGTACTGTACTTACGTGCAGTGCCTGAGGAGGCCAGCAGGAGGTATCTGATCTCCTGGGCCTGGTGTACTGAGTCCTGCTGTGCCTCAAGGTGCTGGAAATCAAGCCAAAGTCCACAGGAAGCGCAGCCAGTCCTTTGCCGCTGCACTCACAGCAGTTCTAATCAGTCTTTGCAGACACCGTTTCTTTCCCAGAATTCTCACATCCCTGTGACAACTGTCCCTTGGACATTCCCCCGCCCCCACCCCCTGACTGTGGGATGAACTTTTAGACCTCAGTCGCACTTGTCCTCTTAGGACTGACTTCTCCTGAGACAAATCGTAAACAAACATGCTGCAGGCACTGTGGAGCAGGTAGGAAATGTTCTTTCCTGTAGGCCAACCAGAGAAGGTGAGCCCTGACAGAGGGAGGGAGGGAGGGAGCCCTGACGGAGGGAGGGGGCCAGCCATGGGGTATTAGGAAGAAGGAATGGACTTCTGGAGGAAAACGACTCCAATTCACAGCTCCTAAAATGAGTCAGGCTTGGAGTGATCTGGGAAACCCTAAAGGGGTGTGCAAGGAAGGGGGTATATGGAAGGAGGGGAGGGGAGAGGTTGACTAGCCAGCCTAGCTGAAGGAGTGACTTCCTCAGCCAGTGATAAGAGTTCAGAGATGGTTGTGTGGGTAAAGGAGCCTGCGACCAAGCCTGACAACGTGAGTTCAATCCCAGAACCCACAGGGTGGAAGGAGAAAAATTAACCACTGCAAGTTTTCTGCCAGCCTCGAGATTCACATTTTGGCGATGTGAGCTGTACTCATGCACACACATCTTCCAAATAAATAAAGATGGAAAATAAAAAAAAAAGTTAGAAAAAAGGTTCCCCAAAAGCTGGCGCTGATCACAGGGCTCTACACCAAAGACAGAGCTTGTGGGGCGACAGATGGGATGCTTGCCTAGTTAAGGGCTTAAGAGCACTTGCGGGTCCAAAGTTTGTTATTGCCAGAATTTTTAAAAATTAATTGAAACTAATGCTGTTAAAAAAAATGGTGGTGAATCCTTGGGGAGATATTGTTGCCAGATATGGTGGCACATCTCTTTAATCCCAGTACTCAGGAGTCAGATCTCTAGGACTGAATGAAGAGGGCGGAGAGCTTTTGCAACAGCCCTGACCCTGACGGCAGGGAGGACAGACAACTAACGGCCAAGTTCTTTTTTATTTGCTTGTGTTTTAAAGATTTACTTATTTCATGTACGTGGGCACACTCTCTCTGTCTTCAGACACACCAGAAGAGGGCATCAGATCCCATTACAGAAGGTTGTGAGCCACCATGTGGTTGCTGGGAATTGAACTCAGGACCTCTGGAAGAGCAGTCAGTGCTCTTAACCACTGAGCTACTCTCTCCAGCCCCCTAACAGCCAAGTTCTTCTTTTTTTCCCCCCCTGGAGCTGGGGACCGAACCCAGGGCCTTGCGCTTGCTAGGCAAGCGCTCTACCACTGAGCTAAATCCCCAACCCCCTAACGGCCAAGTTCTAACCTAAGTTCATACAGCTAGAATATGCTAGACCCAGGTTCAAAACTCAGACTTAGGTCAGATTTCTTTTTAAAGATTTTTTTTCCTTTTAACTCGTGTACAGGTTTGTGTGTTCCTGTGATTGTACTCCCTGTGTGTAGTGTGTCCAGCGGAGGCCAGAAGAGGATATTGGCTCCCCAGGACCTCTGGGACCTGTGTCTTCAGCAGTAGGGACGAACCCTCCATCTCTGGAGGGCAACCAAGGGCAGTACTGATAGCCTAGACGGCAGTAGAGGGCTTCTCATGCCTGGGGGCAGAGTTTTGTTGAGAGGCATTGTCTCTTGGACAGCACTGTCAGCACAAGTGGGAAAATTTCATTTGAGATATTTTTGTATATGTGAGCCACATGGTTGCAGGTGTGATCCGCAATTTTAGCTGGATATGACTTTCTTCAGATTCTCATTGTTATTTTGCCTTCCTCCTCAACATGGCTGCCCAAACCTGAACTGGATAAGGAGGACAGCAGGCCCGCTAATGCAGATAAAGGAGAGCTCATGAGGCCTCAACCCTAGACAAAGAACAGTAAGGATGCAGAGGGCAGAGAAACAGCCTCACCTGGGTAGAACACAACAACTGGCTATCCAGTCCCAAAGGGTCAGCCTCGAAAACATACGTGCAAGAAACTTGTATGGAATGAGCAGGTTGCATTTATGTGTTTGGGAATATCTATTACAGACATATATGTATGTAACAAGAATTACAGACAAAAGAGGCCATGAATTTGAAAGAGAGCAAGGGAGAGTATGTGGGGGAATTTGGAGGAAACAAAAAGGAGAAATGATGTAATTATATTGTAATCTCAAAAATATGTGAAAAAACAACTCAATGCTAGTGTTTTTATGTCAATAATACTTCCTGAATAGAGAACTTTTCTAGTTCACAGGGCTGTGTGTGGGAGAGCAGACTCCATGGAAAGCCCCTTCATTATTGTCATCTTCCGCAGAAACAAGGTCACATCCCTAGGTTCTCAAAGAGCCCTGGGGCCTTATGCAAAAAAAAAAAAAAAAAAAAAAAAAAAAAACCAACCCAGGAATCTTAATTTGTTTGAGAGAAATATAGAAATCAGGGGAAAAAATAATCCATGTGCATGGATTGGTACTTCCTCTGTTTCTTTTTTTCTTTTTTTTTTTTTTTTTTTGGTTCTTTTTTCCGGAGCTGGGGACCGAACCCAGGGCCTTGCGGTTCCTAGGTAAGCGCTCTACCACTGAGCTAAAGCCCCAGCCCCTCCTCTGTTTCTTTTGCTTTTGGTTCATTGAACTTTCCTGATGGGGCTCTATGGAATGTCACTTATTTCTAAATAGACCAGCTTACTTTTTTGTTGCTAGATGACAATATCCTTGCTACAGTCAGATCGTGAACAAGGCCTTGGGTTCCATCTGGGGCGGAGGTGGTAGCAGGAGTTGAATTTCCTGATTTAGGCTGGCATGACATTTGCTTGTAATTGAAGCCAGGCCATGTCTCAAGCAACAGAGAAACGGAAACAGGTCTATACCTCTTGCTGCATAACTATTGGCCCAAGCAACCCTTATGTCCACCCCCCTTCTTCAGTTACCTCGCATTCCCTCAGGAAGCACTCCTGAAGGTCCCACACTCCAACTACTAAGAGGGTAACATTCGTGTAACAATCCCTCCTCACCACCAGAGCAGAAGTGCATGAAAAGTGACGAAGATGTCTAAGTGCATACTACTAGGTCTACATACATGATCACTAGGGAACTTTCCGGAACAATCCTGTCAGGAGAATTGGCTCAGTGGTTAAGAGTTCTTGTTCTGGGCTGGAGAGATGGCTCAGTGGTTAAAAGCACTGACTGCTCTTCCAGAGGTCCTGAGTTCAAATCCCAGCAACCACATGGTGGCTCACAACCATCTGTGATGGGATCTGATGCCCTCTTCTGGTGTGTCTGAAGATAGCTATGGTGTACTCATATACATAAAATAAATAAATAATTCTTTAAAAAAAATGAAATAAAAGAGTTCTTGTTCTTTCAGAGGACCCAGGTTGGATCCCTAGAACTTTCATGGCCACTCACAGTTGGCTGTATCTACAGGGTCTAGAGCCCACAGACTTCATACTTCCCGGAGTGAGGGGTCCAAACCTCCACATCTGTAAGGACCCAGATGAGTCGGTGACAGGAGGGCTCCACACAAGCCTTCCACGGTGGTCAGATTTCCCAGAATTGCCTTCCTCTCCACATCTGTCCCTAGCATACGCTGCATTCACAGAGAATGGAGCCCCCTGCTGACCTCCACAGAGAACTTCAGAGATGTCAGTAGGAAACCTAAGGATACAACTTGGGGACAGGGTTGGGGACAAGTCAAGCATGGTGGCTTACACCTTTAATCTCAGCACTCGAAAAGAGGCAGATAATCTCTGTGCGTTGGAGGCCAACCTGGTCTACACAGTAAGTTCCAGGCCAACCAAGGCTAGTGAACCCTTGTCTCAAAAACGAACAGGGCTGAGAGATGGCTCAGTGGTTAAGAGCAGTCAGTGCTTCCTGAGGTCCTGAGTTCAAATCCCAGCAACCACATGGTGGCTCTCAAGCATCTAATGGATGTGATGTAATGGGACCTGATGCCCTCTTCTGGTGTGTCTGAAGACAACTACAGTGTACTCATATATAATAAATAAATACATAATCTTTAAAAAAATAAAAATAAAACAAGCAAACACCCACCCAACCAAAACAGTAGCAAATGGCAGGTGTGGTTTTTTAGGCCTTTAATCCAAGCATCTAAGAGGTAGCGGCAGGTGGATCCCTGAGTTTGAGGACAGCCTGGTCTACAGGGCGAGTTCCAGGACAGCCAGGGCTACACAGAGAAACCATGTGTCTCGAAAAAAATGGAAAAAACAAAAAGGCACGGGGAGTGACTATGACTGAAAGCATCTTGTCAGGGTCATCCGTACAGAGGGTGTGTTTGCCTGTGGAGAGATACAGCCTGAAGAATGGGCTTCATCTTGGACTGTCCTCAAAGTGTCCTGAGATCATTCATGTTTCCCTAGGAGCCTGCCCTGCATCTTTAGGGATAAATATTTCCACATCCTCACATCTGGCCGTGCCATTTAGTGCACACAGTGCACAGGGTTGCAGCACAGGATCCAACTGGTGGGTGTGTAACAGTTCTAACACTCTATACTGCTGGCACGACTGTATAAAAAATCAGAAAGCAATCACCTAGTACCATGTTGCTCAGATGGTGTCCCCCACTTTTTTCCATTTTACTTTGTGTGTATGGTGTTTTGTCTGTTAATATATCTGTGTTTCTTCCACATGTACCCCTACTGCCTGAAGAGGCCAGGTTACATGTGCCCAGATGGTTGTGGATCTCCATGGGAGTGCAGGAATTGAACTCAAGCTCTCTATAAGATCACCCAGTGCTCTTTTTTTAAAAAAATTTTTTTATTTATTTATTTTATGTATATGAGCACACTGTCGCTGTCTTCAGACACACCAGAAGAGGGCATCTGATCTCTTTACAGATGGTTGTGGGCCTCCATGTGATTGCTGGGATTTGAACTCAGGACCTCTGGAAGAGCAGCCAGTGTTCTTAACCAGCCCGACACTGCCTCTTCTTAAGCACCATGTGACTATAAAACTGAACAGAGTTGTGGGTTCAGCTTGCCTATCACCTCAGTATGCTGAGGGCCCTAGATTTCCCAGCAAGGAGAGAATCAGGTGGAGGCTGAGAGGGACAGACACAAAACAAAACAGGAGATACCCATTTTTAAAACTGAAAAGAAATTGCAGGGTTGTAGTGGCGCATGCCTTTAATCCCAGCACTGCAGAGCCAGGCAGCTCTATGTGAGTTTCAAGGCCAGCCCAATCTATAAAGTAAGTTCCAGGACAGCAAGGACTACATAGGAGACCCTGTCTCAATAAACAAACAAACAAACAAACAAACAAATAAATAAAAGTAAAAAGGGGAGGGCTGAGGATTTGTTTCAGTTGGTAAAATGTTTTCCCAGCATTCATAAAGCCCTGAGTTCAATACCTGGAATCACGTAAACCAAGTATAACAACACATGCCTGTAATTTCAGTATTTGAAGACAGTTGTAAGAGGAACACAAGTTGTCTCAGAAAAGAAGAAGGAAAGAGGAAAGAGAAGTTACTGCCTGAAAACACTTGACAGCAGCGTCTAACCATGACTCATGTTTGGAATATAGAAATGTCTCTCATATCTCAGTAAAAGGAAGATAACCTACTTCTAAAAATTATAGTTAATTTGATACGGGGCTGTGCTATGTAGCACAAAATAGTCTCAAACTCATAGTGTACCCCAGTCCAGACTTGAACTCATGAGCCTCCTCTTGTTTCAATTTCTGACTGTCCGGATTACACGCATATGTCACAGTCTCAACTACAATTTTTGAAAAATGGGCAAAAATATAAAGAAAAAATTTAGTTTTCTTACTAAACTTTAGGGACAGGCAGATTGATTAAGATCTTTTTTTTTTTTTTTTTTTGGTTCTTTTTTTTTTCGGAGCTGGGGACCGAACCCAGGGCCTTGCGCTTCCTAGGTAAGTGCTCTACCACTGAGCTAAATCCCCAGCCCCAATTAAGATCTTTTAAGGCTCACAAGCTGAGGAGTACTGGGCTTGTGGCTTCACTTCAGCATTCTGCCTCTCATCTGCTTCCTCCGCAAGATGCGGAAAGTAGGCATTAAACAGAGTTGGGACTAATGTAGGTAGGGATGCCTCAATGCCAGACATCCTCGTCTTCCTTGTCAGATCACAGGTTGAGACTCTGAGGAAGGACAGGGTGGACTGGGTGAGAAACTCAAGCCCTTGGCAAGCATGGGATGGCAGAGGTAAATGTGCTCAGAGCAGGGCACTGGAGCTGGAGAGCCTGAAGCCACTGCAGGGCAGAGGCTGGCCGGCAAAAGTGAGGGTGGGAACCAGAAAGTCAGAGCGAGACTGACGGCATCAGAACAGGAAAACAGAAACTGCCCCAGCACCTGCAGTATGGCAGCTGAGTCTTACCTTAGAGACAGTCTAGGCCAGACAAGCCTCTGAAGAACAGAGACCTGATAGGGAGAGGCCTGCATTAGCTTGGATTAGCTGACTGTAAGTAGATTGTATATAGGTACTAGTGGTGGCCTGGGGTTGCTGAAACCTTGTTTTTAACACCATAACCTTGAGCCCAAATAGGACCCAAATAGCCTCCAGGGGGAGTTCAGAATTGACCTCATACTCCCCAGAGCATCAATGCCTCCCATCTTGTGTACACCTGCTTATAAATCAGACCTGAGTCATTCACTGGGTCTCAGTATCATGAGAAGATGGACATTCCCAGATAATCAGCTTGGTGCTGACTCCATGCAGACAACCATGGCCTAAAACCTAGGATCAGCAGCAAAGCAAAACGGCTCACCTCGACAGCAGAGGGTGTCAGACGCTGTCACCCACAAAGATACCAGTGCTCAGAAGGAAATGCGAGGGTGGGGCGTTTGAGGCCAGTTTGTTGTCTCAACAAAACAAGAAAAAAGACAGCTCAGCAGTAAAGAACACTTGCTTCTCTCTCGGAGGACCCAGGTTCACTCCCCACTCACAGGTGGCTCACATCTGTAACTCAAGTTTCCAGGGCTCCAACATCTTCTTCTGGCCTACGTACACAGTGCACATACATACAAGAAAACATGGAAACAAGTAAAATCTTAAAAGACAAATAACCCCCTCACACACATACACACACATGCAAACCAAAACCAGCAGATATGCTGTGGCCTAATTCACGTCAGAAGGAATGGTGGGTCAGACACTCTTGCAGAACGAACCATTCGTTTTTGTCTAGTTGGGTTTTTGTTGTTTGAGGGGCTAAGACAGACCTCATGTAGCCCAGGCTATCCTTAAACTTGCTAGGTAAACTAAGAATGATTTGAACTCCTGATCCTCCCGCTTCTACCTCCCAAGTGCTGGGATTACAAGCAAGAGTCACCACTCCTGGCTTGATTGATCTGGTTCAGTTTTCCTGAAGTGCTAGAATCATGTGTGTCCCACCTCACCCCATCTGGTTTATTTTAGCAGCGTTTGGACATCACTCTACTCCTTGTCCCCATGAGTCCCCAAGATGCCCAGGGCAGAATCCAGCACCCTGAACCTCACCCAGAGAGTCCAGACTCCCTGCCTTAACCTGGCTCCTGTTACCTCTTTGGAAACAGACAGCAGATGTATTGAATGTGATGTTGTCACCTATGGCTTTGACCGGAAGGCCTTCTTGTAAGTATGCCCATGATACAAGGCTTCTCCAGAGTAAGAATGCAAAGTCACTTGGGAAGAGGGACTCTCAATTAAAAAGCCTCTGTAAGGGGGTTGGGGATTTAGCTCAGTGGTAGAGTGCTTGCCTAGCAAGCGCAAGGCCCTGGGTTCGGTCCCCAGCTCTGGGGGAAAAAAAAAAAAGAAAAGAAAAAGAAAAAGCCTCTGTAAGATTTGCCTGAAGGGTGTCTTAGTTAATGTTTTCCTTGCTGTGATAAGATGTGACCTAAACCAGGTGGAGGCACACACCTTTGATCCCACAGCTCAGGAGGCAGAGGCAGGAGGATTTCTGAGTCCAAGGCCAGCCTGGTCTATGGAGTGAGTGCACCTTGACTGATGGGAAGGGCTCAGCTCATTGAAGGGCTGAGTGTAGGCCATTCCATGCCTGTGCTGCTGGTCCTGGGTGCCAGCAGAAAGCAGAAAGCAAGCTGGCAGGCTAGTAGACAGCATTCCTCTATAGCCTTTGCTTCAGTTTCTGCTGGCTAGCTCCTGCCAGCTCAACAATGAACTAAACTCTTTCCTTCCCATGATGCTTTTGGTCATGATGGTTTTCTGGGTTTTTGTTCTGATTGAGACACGGTTTCTCTGTGTATTTTTGGCTGCTCTGGAACTCACTCCATAGACCAGGCTGGCCTTAGACTCAGAGATCCTCCTGCCTCTGCCTCCTGAGCTGTGGGATCAAAGGTGTGTGCCTCCACCTGGTTTAGGTCACATTTTATCACAGCAAGGAAAACATTAACTAAGACGCCCTTCAGTCCCTCTGAGAGACTCTAGGCTCAGACATCTACATCCCATTATCCTAACAGCCTTAGTCAGCATCTTCATCAGCAAACAGCCCCAAAAGAACTTCAGTTGCTGACGTCCTTGAACGTCTGATGGTCCTGCTGGGATTACAGGCATGAGCCACCCACCCAGCCATGGCACCCTCACTCTAGTCTAGTAAGGAGAGGGCTGCCCCTGTCAACAGGACAGGGAAAAACCGGCTTGCTTTGTCTTAGGCGCTCTGCCTCTAAGGCTAACTAGTGGAGAACACTGTGGGGAAGGTAGTTCAGGTGCTGGGTCATACATCTGTGGTACAGACTTAGTGGAAGAGTCAACCACTGTGCTAACAAGCAGGGAGTGGGCACCCAGGAGGCCCTGAGGGAAAGGAAGCTCAGTAAGTCTCTATTGATTGGTCTTTCTCTGACAGCGGGAGGAAGGCGCTCCCAAGGTGAGCTGTTTTCTTCCAGTCTTCTTTCTGCAGCACGATGCTCACTTCACTGCAGGCCCACAGCAGGGGAAAGAGGGAAATGGCTGGTACATGGTGAAGTAAAAAGTAAAAATAAAAAAGGTGGCCTTCCCAAATGGCAGCTGGGCACTGTGGCACACCTCACAACCTTAGCAGGAGGGGCTGAGGCAGGACTCCTGAGGCCAGATTGAGCAATTTATAGAAATCACCAAGAAATGTTTAAGAAAGGGACAGGGAAATAGTTCGGCTGGTAGAGGTAGTCGCTGTCAAACCTGACCACCTGAGACCAATCCCCAGGATCCACTGACACCTGTTCTGGCCTCCATGTGTAAAACATGACCTGGGGCTGGGGATTTAGCTCAGTGGTAGAGCGCTTACCTAGGAAGCGCAAGGCCCTGGGTTCGGTCCCCAGCTCCGAAAAAAAGAACCAAAAAAAAAAAAAAAAAAAAAAAATGACCTGTGAGTGCACACACAAACCAATGTCATTTCTTTTCTACTTTAAAAGGTTAGGAATGCAGCTCAGGGGTGGAGTTGCTTGCTGCAAGGCCTTGAATAGAATTCTCCCAACCCTCCCCTACCACAAACACACACAAAGCAAAATCAAAAGTTGGACTGGGATAGTCCTCGGTGTTAAGAGTGCTTGTTCAGCAGCTGCAAACCCCTGGGTCCCGCTGCACTCCCAAGAGCAGTAGCTGGACAAGTGAGTGGCCTCAATGTGGAAAAAACACTCAACTTTGGGTGAGTGGGAGGTAAGGCTGGATAAGAGGTGCTGGGGAACGGAAATGAACGGAGTTAAGCAACAACAAAGAACAAGGTATTTGGGCTGTCTGTGGTGGTGACGCATGCCTTTGATCCCTAAACTCCACAGGCAGAAGTGGGCAGATCGCTAAATCCAAGACTTGACTGGTCTAGACAGTAAGTTCTATCTAGGCTAGTCTGGGCTACAGAGACCCTATCTTTAAAAAAGAAAATAGTGACATGCTAAGCCATAAACCTTAAAGACACTGTTAGGTGTACGAAGGCAGACAGAAGAAATCACACTGTATGGTTTCCACTTATCCAAAACACCCAGTCACAGGATATCAGCAGTGGTCACCAGGGCTGGAGAATAAGGATTTGTCAGCTAAAGTGAAACTCATTTCTTTTAATTAAGAACTATCTTTACATGTGTGTAGGAGCTTTGCCTTTCTATTGTCTCAATCATCTGGATGCCCAGTGCCTGAAGCTGGAAGGTAGGAGACTCCCTTGGAATTATGGGCGACTGTGAGCCGCCCATGTGTAAGCGCCGAGAATCAAGGCTGAGCCCTTTTAAGAAATGACATTGTAGTTCTGTTCCTGGAGAGGGAGTGGAGAGGAAGGCAGTTTGCCCAGCCTTTGGGAGGCAGAGGCAGAGGCAGATGGATCTCTCTAAGTTCAAGACCAGCCTGGTCTACATAATCAATTCCAGGACAGTCAGGGTCTAAGAAACCCTGTCTCAAAACAACAAAAACCCATCCAATTACTGGCTTTGTATTTAGGAAGTCCATTGGTTGTACCACCCACAATATACCCAATTTTGAAACCTAAGCAGGATTGGGCCAGGTTAGCGCTTGGCTGCGAAGACAACAAAAACTCTGGTGAAGTCCTAAGAGGGGTTGGTTCTAAAGTGGCCGTGGCTCTCCAGAGTGGGTGGGTGTATATTCACTTTCTTCCAGTGCTTTGTTAAATCACCACAACTTAAGCAGCTCGACACAAATTTATTATCATACAATTCGAGAGGGTACAAGTCCAAAGTGGGTTTCACTGGGTTATCAGTGTGGGGCTACACTTGGCTGGGAAGGACCTGCCTTCTGCCTTCCCGGCTCTCCAGGCCACCTGCACCCTGACACATACTCCTCTCTTCCAGCTTTCAGTTCTCTGATCTTGTTAGGAGTCAGTTCCTTTTCCAGCGTAAGAACCCCGAGATCACAATGGTCCCAATAATCAAAGGTAATCTCCCAGTCTCAAAATTTCTCAATTTTGCTCAGCATCATGGCACACACCTTTAGTCTCAACACTTGGGGAGGCAGATCTCTTGTGAGTTTCAGGCCAGCCAGGGCTACACAGTGAGACCCCACCTCAAAAAATTAAAAAACAAAACAAAACAAAACAAAAAACAACCAAAACCAAACCAAACCTCAACGTCACTTCTACATAATCCCTTTCCTACACTTTCCCTCTGCCACATAAAACATAAGTAATATTCACCCAGTCTGGGGCTCAGATGTGTGTATCTTCAGGGATGTTCTGCCCTTCCTGGGTATTATCAGGAAGTGCCTCAGAGAGCATGAGGAAGAGATCAGCTTTAGATCAGCTAAGTCTGAGGAACCTGGAGGGCACCTCGGTGTCTCTCTCACCAAACACTTGTGAACAATCAGTCAGGCAACATGACTGGATGTTACTCATCCCAAGACACCAGGTTTTCACTGCTAAGTATCTCAGAAAGCTGGTTCCTCTTTAACCAGTAATACCTTACAAATAACTACAGGGTTATCGCTGTCTTAGTAACATACCAAGTCAGATGTCTTTCCACTAATGGGCTTCTTGAAGTCAAAGAAACCATCTGTCCCTACACTGGCAGTAACAGGTCTAATTGTTAGACAGGTCAGAAGTCTCTGCATCTAACATCTGCAGCCAAGCCTGAGCTGAACCCCACTTCCCAAGTCCTTAGCCTGGACCCACTAGCCTGCAGCTCTTGGGGCCTCCTGTACAGACAAGGTGAGCAGAAAGCAGCACTGGTGGGGTGAGAACTGTCAGGTCCCTGTCTGCCTCTCACACTCTGGATTCCTGCATGGGGACCAGACCAGAGGTTTCCTCAAGGCACTAGCCCCACGCCCAAGACGTGGGAGCCCAGGAAATGTAGACAATGCTTGAAAGGCTAAGCAAGAAAAGCTTATGCCAAGAAAGGTCAGGGAATAGGTGAATGGGCCACCTGTCTAGTTTACTGTGAGGTCTCCAGTAAGTCCCTGCCCTTTGCCCCTCGCTGTATCACATGGTGGCCCAAGTAACCTTGAAGTGCTACCAAGTTCATACTTCACCTAAGAGCTATGGAAACTACTGCAGGAGGGTGAGGGGTAGTAAAACCAGACTAGGGAGAAGGGGAGAATCCATGTTTAAGAGGATCTCCCAATAGGATTTCAAAGTCTTCCTAATGTCCCAGCTACAAAGGAGCTGCCAGGGCAGAGAATGTGAGGTCCTAAAAGCCAAGATCAGCATGACAGAGAACAGAGTGATAGAGGGAATTTTACACAGGACACCTGATGGGCCCTCCCTCTGCCTCCAAGGTGGGAAACAAAACGGAGGTGGTCCAAGACACCAGAGAAGCATGAGAGGAAGTCTCTTGGGAGGAAACTCAAGGACCCACCAGGTGAAGCCAAAAGGAGCTATGGAGAAGCCTTGGCTTTTGGCCATTAGCCCAGTCAAGGCCCTGATGCATACTCAAGGCTTTTATTGACAAAGAGACACTGGCTTTAGAGTGGCCTCCAATATCCTCACTGCCCAGGGCAGTTGGGACCTCCTCTGCCAAGTTCAAGAAAGAAGGGGCTGCCAAACGGGGCCCTTAGCGGGCTCATGTGTAGAGATCAAAATCAATGCGCTTGGAATTGTAGAACTGACCGCCTGGAGGGTCCAGCTTCCGGCAATAAACACCATCCGGGAAGTAACCTTCGCTCACCCAGGTCTGTAAGAACAGAGGACAAAACTGAGGCAAGATGACAGAAGCTGGGGTGGACAGCCAGGGCGGGAAGGGGCTTACCTGCATCTGGGCACTGGTAAAGGGTCCGTACAGCTCAGCATCCCCCGTGTTCTCCCATTTATACTCCCACATCACATCCATCAGACCATCTCCAGCTGAATCTGCTTCTAAAACAATGAAGAAACTTGGGCCTCAAGCACCCGGTCTCCTGCCCACACTGCCCCTCTTGTGCCCTTCTTACCTTCTCTATGGGTAGGGGTTGGAGTTTCCAGTTCCCCCTCTGTTACTTCCTCAGCAAACATGTCCAGGGAGGGTGGAGGTGTGGGGTCATGGGATCCCTGGGTCCGACACCCCAAACCCTTCAGTCGCATAGCCAAACGCTCCCTTGTTTCCTGGTATACACCAAGGTTGCCTCGAGCCACCATTTGATCAGCCAACCCAGATAGCCGGTCTAGACGCTGGGGAGAATTGGGCCGTCCAGTCCCCTTGCTGTTCCCTTTGCCTCCTCCTCGGGCCCCCAGACGCCTAAGTGCCCCAGCCACTGTCTCTCTTGGCAGTAACAACTCCAGAAGTCCCTCCAGGAGGGCTTGGACACTCATTGGAGTCTGACCCAGGCTGCCTTCCTCCTCTGAGTCCGAAACCTGCTGCTTATCAGGTGGCCGTTCCTTGATCCTCACCTATAAGTGAAAGATAGTTATCGTTTCTTACAAACTCCACCAGGACCCAGGCCCAGCACCAGCATTCCCAGGCTGAGCTCAGCCAGGACAGATCCTGGGCCACACCCAGTCAATGTTGTCCAGCCAGCTGTCTCGGATCTGCGAATCCTGGTTCAGGAAATAGTTGCCATCTGCATCAAAGTGGCCTTCCTCCATCTCCTCCTGCAGGTTGAAGGGTGTGATCCTCACACCCCCCTCACTAGGGAGAGTAGCTGCTTCCTGACCTGCACCAAAGACATGGGGGGCCCCATGCTAGACATGCAAAAAAGAAACAGGCAGTACACCTCCCACCTCCCTACTTAAGACCTGTCCCTCCAACACAGTTAATGCTTTGGAAATAGCTCACCTTCGACATCCTCTGAGGCCAGGATATCGTATTTGCTGGACCCCTCGTCATCATCCTCTTCATCACTGTCTAAAGAGTGTTTGCCTTTGAAGCGGCTCCCAGGACCACCTGCTCCAGCCACAGGGTCCACCAGCTATGAGTAGGACGAAGTAAATGAGAAAGGAAGACTGGCTAGTTCCTCGAATATTCCAGGATCTGTACATAAACTCGAATCCTTCCAAACCCAGTGACTGGGAAAAACTAACCCTTCCTTGGCTTCCAGCTTTTCTCCCGTTGGACTGCTCCCTCTCCTTTCCCCTTAGGCCTCCATAGAACTTAGAGATCTGGCCATCTCACCTTCTTTTTGGGAACACTGATTTCATCTTCATCATCCTCATCTCCAACACCCTGAAAAGTCACTTTCCTCTTTGGCATGATTGGCAATAGATTTCCTCCAGCTGGACCTCGGGAAAAGATAGGAAGTGAGGAAATTAAGTAACAAGAGAGGGCCGCGAGAGTGTACAGGCTCCACAAAGATTTTTCCTGGTAAATTTGAGAGAGGACCGATCACTAAACCATCTGAAAGAACTAGCAGGTACGACGTCCGGAATTGATTTGGCAATGCAGGGGCCCAAAAGGGAGAACATGTGAAGGATCTCCGCCCCCGCGTGGACCCTGTGGGTACTCCCACCTAGGTGTGTGGGAGGGTAGGGAGCAGGTTCCCCCCACGTCATCACTTCCCTACCAGTCCGAAGCTACAGAGCTCAACCACCTCTCCCACCCGAGTGCCCTCAGAGGCCGGTCGGACGCAAGAGCTGGCGCCTTAGTAGCCTCGGAACCCGAATTCCACATAGCGACCTGCTCGGCCATGTCCAACTCGGCGTAGAAGCTAGAAGCGAGGCAAAGCCGCAGGGATTCAAACAATCTTACCCGCTGACGCTCACCTAGGAATCCAGGGTCAGACGGGAAAGAAAAGGAAAGATGCTTTCGCCGGTATTACATCCGGGGCATCCGCCTCCATCACCCGGAAAAAGACTGTGAAGACTGCCATAGGGCCCGGAAGTGGCTTCACTTCTATCCAAAAGACTGGCAGAACGGGCGGATGTATCCCTTTAGCCAAGGCCGACTCTCCGCAGGAAGTAACGTAAGACCTGCAAAGACTCGCGTGAACTCCGTACTTGCCTCACGGGATTTGAAGATGGCGGGAAATGTTTTATTATTCCTCTGCAATGGAGGAGACGGTGAAGACGTGGCGTTCTGTTTGCTAAAAGAGGTTCCCAAGGCCCGGTTGGAGGGACACAGACCGAACAGGGGCCTTGGGTTTCAGTTTGCATTTATGGATAGGATTATGTACGCCTAATGGCATTCAGTAGAAACTCGGGTTTCCGAGTTTAACGCAATCCCAACACTCAGGAAATTGAAACAGGATTGTCGCGAGATTGATGCCAGTCTGCGATACAACATGAGACCATTTATTTTTTTTTAAATCTTTTTCTCCCTGAGTCCTGCTTCTGGTTGTAAGCACTCGGGCACTTTCCAAACCAAATCCTTTTAGAACCCAGGAAGTCATTTGCACCATGTCTATTCCCCCACTTAGTTCCTAGTTTCTGTAGTGGGACAGCAGGAGGTGGCGCTGGCATTGGTGCTGAGTAATTAGGCAGAAGCCCATGGTGCCCTGCTCTCAGGTGTAGGTCCCAAAAAAGCTCTTGAATTAGTTACAAGATGAAGCCTACCCCGACCCCTTAGCAAACTGTCAAGGTGCTGAAATTCAGCTCCTGCAAAGGTGGGACCAGTGAGATCTAACTTAATAGTGAGGTTTAGATCTGGAGCTCTGGGAAAAAACTCAAAACCTGAACACCTCTGCCCCACCCCCACCCTCAGGCTAGATAGCTCAGGTGATCCTACTAGAGCTGGAAGAGGGTGGCCAAACGGACACCACCTTTCTCCTCCAGGGTTTTCTCCCATTCTGAATCACTGTGAAACTTCATTGAAGGTGTGATCTTAGTTTCTTCTGTAGGTAAAAGAAACACAAGTCCTACACCAAGAGAGCATCTTGCTATAGACAGGACCCTGAAAAAACACCAGCTCTCAGCACTACTGGTTCATCTGGAAGGAATTTTCTCTTCTACCTGGAGACCACACCCTGATCCTCATCCTGAAGAAGATCTGCCAAGTGGAACTCTTGCTTTATGGCCACAAAAGCTTTATCAGAAGACTTTATCATCCTGACCCAGACTGGAGGGCAAAAAGCTTGCCACAGAAAACAAGAGCTGGACAATTTGGTTGTGTGCACCTGCTGGGATGAACCAAAAGCAGTCTGTCCACCCTAGAAGCCCAGTACCAGGAGCTGCACCATGCTGCTGACCAAGAACCCAGCCCAATCTAAAGATGGTGGTCTTGCACTCGAAGCCCCTCCTTCAGCTTCCAGGGGGCCGAGGCTGTAAGCTGTGCAGAGGGTCCCAGGAGGCCAGTGACAGTGGAGGCAGCAGATCCCAGGCAAAGCTGAGGAGGAGCTGGACCACTGATTGTTGATGAGAGATGGAGCAAGGGTTTACTGTGACTCATTTTGGGGGTCGAATACTATTCACAGGGGTTGCCTAAGACTATCAGAAAACACAGAAACTTATATTATGATTCACAGCAGTAGTAAACTGTTATTAAGTAATAATGAAAATAGTTTTATGGTTGGAGTCACCACAATGTGAAGAACTGTATTAAAGGGTCACAGCATTAAGAAGGTTGAGAGGGGCTGGGGATTTAGCTCAGTGGTAGAGCGCTTACCTAGGAAGCGCAAGGCCCTGGGTTCGGTCCCCAGCTCCGAAAAAAAAGAACAAAAAAAAAAAAAGAAGGTTGAGAACCAGTGGTCTAGATGTTCCTGCCAAGATCAGCAGACTGAACCTATGGAGAGTCAGACTTTCTTCCTGGCTCCTTCCCCCTTACTCTATAGCACTCTTCAAATAACAAGGCAGGAGACAGATCCAGATAGAACAGCAGGTTCTTTTTCCGGTTCCTCAAAGCGCCACGAAACTGCCACTGGGGTGGGACCAAGACAGAAGAGAATGTAAACATTGGGTTCCACCCCCTGGACTCAAGGGAAGACCCTTATTCAGAGAGGGGCTTGATGGCTGGAAGGGAACAAAATGAAAGATAGGCTTTCTGACTCTCAGCAGAGAGGCCTGAACATACAGAGCAAGTGGGCTAGGAAAGAGCAGGACATGGGTGGGAAGGAAACGGAGGACACTTCCTAACATATCCTCTTAAATAAACTGGAGCGTAGACGCACTGTGGAATGGGGAAAGGACAGAGCACCCACCCCAGGCCAATCTGACCTTCTGTACATAATTACAACACAAGGATATCCAGGAGAGAAAACAGCCTTGGCCCCCAGAAAACAGTGGGATGACAGGCAGGGCCCCAAGACAGGAAAAGGAACCTAGCTCCACCATCTAAGGGAAGCCACTGGAGTGTAAGAATCTGCTAACTGCCATTGCCAAGAGTCACTGTGGTGACCAAAGGCAAATTAAGACAGCACCCCAGAAGAACTTCATAGGCGTGACAGAGACCCAAGCTGAGCCTAACTGGACGAAAGAGTCTCCAGACTTGGTCACTGTTACCCTAGGAAATGTAGCTGTCCCATGCACTGTGGCTGTCCCGGCCATGTAGGGATCAGCAGCTGGCAAGGAGTCAGGGGAATCAAGCCACTTTCCTTAGAAAAAGGAAGAGCCTGCCAAGGGAGCTGGGAGAGCCCTGCCAGGGCTGCTGTTGGCTGAGGGAGAGGAGGAGGGTCATGCCATCCAGACCCAACAAGAGGTCAAAAGTAAGCATCCTGCCGGGCCTCAGCTGCTGACCTGTCCCCACCATCCTGGGGTGCTGGGGGCCCATCTGCCTTTCGACGCAAGGAAAGTTTCCGGCCTTGGCCCTTCTTCTCCAGCTTCTGCCGTTCCTTTTCCTGCTTCTGCTGTTCCTTCTCTTGCTCTTTCTCCCACTTCTGCCGCTCCTTCTCTTGCTTTTCCCGCTCCTTCTCCTGTCTCTGCCGCTCCTTCTCTCGCTCTTTCTCCTGTTTCTGCCGCTCTTTCTCCTGTCGCCTGATCTCCTTGCTGGTGCCTAGTGGGGTGCTGTTGCCAGTAGGTGAAGGAAGGGATGGATGCAGTCCCTCAGCAATGACGACAGCCCCAGGGACAGGCCCAGCACTAGCCCTGCGGACAGGAGGTGGTGGGGAAGGAGCCCCTCCAACTGCCCGGGAGCCTCTGCTCTTGAGACTAGGGAGGCTGAGGAGGCTAGAAGAAGGACCCAGGGGTGGCTGCTGCCGCCTGCGTTCCTCATGGATGGCTCGGGAGCCATGTAGTCGCCTGGAGGGCCGATACTGCAGCTCTCCCCTAGTTTCTCGCCACTTCTTCAGTTGGGCTGCATTCTCCCGCTCAATCAATGCTTCTGTCACAGGGAGGGTGGTTACCTAGACAGAGACATGGGAGCCAGAGTATAGACCTGTGTGGGAATGGGCTTAATCAGGTCAGGGTGTGCTGAGGCTTGTGGCCTACCTCATGCACTAGGAAGTCCTCCTGCATACACTGCTGTGGCAGGTTCCGAAGCTGCTCCATGGTTTCATACATGCCTTGACATGAGCGCAGCTTTTCCACAGAGCCCAGTGTGTGTCGCAGTAAGACCAGAGCCACTCGGAAGATGATCTTAACGCCTACAGGGTCAGGGAGGAATGCAAAGAGAGATCAGGTCCAGGATCTCAACCTGCTATTTACTGCCAGCCTTACAGGTGAAGAGTTGCTATGGGCTGCAGATTTCTTGGAGGGCAGGCAGACTCTAGGTTGGTGGCTGAACAAGATGGGTCCTGTTTTCCCTCTTACAGACTGTTTATCATGAAGCCTAGACCCAACAGTACTCCTGTCTATGGGATACCAGTAAAGTGACAAATCCTAGCCTCCCCCCTCAGCCTGGCCAGCCTCTGAAATACCTTCACAGAAAAACATGTCCCAGACACGCAGCACTGAAGCCCAGGGGAGGGTGCGGGCAAAGATGCACATGAACCACTCTGTCATGTAGAGTACTGGGTCAATGCGCTGACGCCGAAGGTGACGATGTGCCAGCGGAGAAGCCCGGCGCAGGAGTGCAAAAAAGATTTCTCCATCCAACTGAATGGCCTCCTAGAAGTGGTAGGAAGAGCATAAGAAGTGGGTCTGGTTTGCTACGGTTCCCTCAGGATATGATCAAACCTAAGAGGCTGTCTTAACCTCAGTGGTTGAGGGACAGAAAGACAAATGAGGCAAGGCAAGGACCTAAGGCAGCCTTGGGGAAAGTCAGAGCCCCAGTGCACCCAGCTTCTAGACACTCACCAGCCCTGCACTGTAGTAACCTGGGAGGTACTTGTCGCAGATCTGTACCAGGCACCAAAACGCTTGCTAAGAAGGGCAAGAACAAAAGGCAGGGCCTGAGAAGTAGGGAGTATGAAGCTCTCCCTTCACCATGGTATGTCTAGATCTTCTCACCCCCACCCCAAATGGGTCCATTTATGCTGACCTCAGCAGGCATGTGCATGAGCAACACAGCAGCCACTGGGGCCTGGGCCTGACAGTAGCCCTCGTCAGGCCTGTAGATGGTATAGGCCTTCAGGATTCGGTACAGGTCCTGTTGCCTAAGGGAGTACAGAAGACGGCAATCATCAAACCTGCCCTAACCCTGGACCAGCATCCCTTACATCAAGTCCAAGCTAACCCAAGAGCTTTACTACCACAGAGCCATCTACCTTCCTTGTCCTGCCTACTAGAGGCTCAGCATCCCAAGCGTTCTATGTCCTGGCCTTTCACCTTAGCTGCATATACCATAGACTTCCTACCCATTTCCTCTTGCACCTGTAACCAGCCATAAAGCAATCATGGTCATTTTCTTCAGGAACCTGTCCATTCCATAGCACTGTCCCTCCTCTGGAAATAAGTGTTTTCATCCTCCAGGGCAGGCAATCTTGAACTATTATGTTTTACTGAATTTCAGCATATCCACTGGTCCTGGTTCTTGGTGAAGGCCAGGAAGCCAGCTGTACCTCACATCTTTTTCTTATCTCTACATCAAGTCAGATCTGTGCCCTAGCCCTGCTCTTTTTCCTTGTTGAGTTCCATCATATCTGAAATTTCCATCTACTCAAAATCATCCACCAAGTCTGAGGCATACTATATCCTGAACTTGGTCCTCTAATCTCTTTTCTCCTCCACAGTTACTTCCATCTCTGACCTCTATCTCTACCTCCCAATCTTCCTGCCTGAAGTCACACTGCTAATACTGCTTATAAGTGCCGCCCCAAACCCAGTCACTCAGATGTGAGCTCTTATATCTGCATCTACTTCACTGTTATTTAGTAAGTTCTACGATGGGGTTTCATGCAGGGCTTGCTGGATTCTAACCTCAATACTCAAAAGTGACCCTGACCTTGACCCTCGTGCCTCCATCTCTCTGGTACCAGTATTAAAGGCATGCACCATCACACTTGGCTTTCTGTGGTGCTGGCAATCAAACTCAGCGCTTCCTGCATCCTGGACAAGCGCTCTACTGAGTGAGCTACATCCCCACCCTTGATTACTTACTTTGCTATTTACTTTGCAAAAGTCCTAATGAGTTAACACGTCTGATGATGCTGGTTATTTTACCTAATACCCATAATAAAAGTAATCCACACCAAACTAACCCTAACAATGTACTGGAGCCAGAGAGATGGCTCAACAGTTAAGAGCATCTGTTGCTTTGCAGAGGACTTGAGTTCAATTCCCAGCATTCACACACATGGCAGCTCACAACCATCTGTATCTCCAGTCCAGATGACCTTCACACCTCTTCTGACATACCTGGGTACCAGGCATGAAAAAATGTAGCTTCTGCCTATGACTGGACCCCAGCCTTCCTTTGTGCTATGAATGTGCCACGTTCTCTGCTTCAGCAGTTCTTCTCTTGTCTCTTAATCATTCCTGTCAGCATACTAACAATCTGCATTTTAAATCTTTATTTCTTTTGCAGTGCTAGGATTGACCCTGGGACCCTTGTACATGCTAGCCAAGCACTCTACCATTGAGCTAAATTTCCAGACTTGCTGGGTTTTTTTTTCTTACTGACGTTGTCAAGCTTGTCAATCAAGTACTTTTATCCACTGAGCCACTCCACTGGTCCTCACTCTGTTTAACCGTATCCCTTAATCCCACTCTCCCTTCCAAAGAACAGGGCTTCTTCCCTGGTCAGCCAAGCTACTCTAGAACATACACTGTCTTCCATGTTGCTCCTCCTACACTCTTGGCAGGCATTTCCATATGCCCCCCACAAAAGTGTTCTTATCAAGTCACTAATGAGACAGACAGTGGCTCACACTTTTAACCCCAAGACGGACAGGCCAAGACAGGAAGATTTATTTAACTCTGAGTTATACTATAAGGGTGTCTCAAAAACAAGTCCCTAATGACTTAACCTAGTGGTATGTCAATCTAGCTCTCAGAGTTGATTTACTCATCCCTCAGTACTATTTCCTGAAGCTGATCCTTGAGGCTCTTCTTCACTTTGCTTTTGAAATCAGACTTTCCCCTCTACCTCTATAGCTTATAGTCCTAGTATCCTCTGTAGACTGTTCCATTTTCTCAATCCTAAAACATCAGTACTTCAGGGCTCGAGGCTTGCTTGCCTATCTTACCTATCTCCCTTGTTTCTTGAGACAGGTCTCACTATGAATGCCCAGCTGGCCTAGGACTCACAAGGATCCACCTGCTTCTGCCTCCCCAGTGCTGGGAGTGAAAGATGTGTGCTACCACACCAGGTCACATCTTCCCTTTGTACCTATAATTGCTGCTTGGTGATATCTTGTCCAATGAGTGAGCCTAATCCTTCCATAAACACACTTCCAGTTTCCAATTTATCACCAATTTAAACTTCCTTCCTGAGCCAGGCAGCAGTGGCACTGCACACTTTTAATCCCAGCAGAGGCAGGTCAATCTCCAAGTTCAAGACCAGGGTGGTCCTCAGAGTGAGTTCCAGAACAGCCAGAGCTACACAGAAAAACCCTATCTCAAACACACAAACAAAAAGACCCTCTTTCTTGAAATCCAGACATAATATACTGGGTACCCAACCTGCCTACATCCCCAGGATGTCCAGTTCAAAAGCTCCACCTAGTTTGAGATGGGGTCATCCTCTAGCCAAACTGTTCTGAACTCAACATGTATGTTAAGACTGGCCTTAAACTCAGGATAATCCTGTCACAGCTTCCTAAGGGCTGGTCTAAGCCACAGTCCCCAACCAAAGTTCACCTAAATACCTGAGACTGTAGGCATAAGCTACCATGTCTGACTCTAGAACTTTCAGCGTAACCCAAACCTACATTTCCTCCAGTTCTCTGCTCTTTATTAGTAAGTAGCAAGTCTCTTGTACTCTGTGCCCTTGGATTCTGTCCCACGCACTCTCATCCTCCTTTACTGTTTGCCCTCACAGGGCTGGCCACTACTTTCCACATTTCACAAACTTGCCTCTACCAAAGATTGTCTATTCCCACAGGAAGACAGCTCCTGGGTTTTGGTTCATTGCTGTCGTCTGTGACTAGACCTAGGAGAAGTAGGTACTCGATAACTGTTAAAAAATGAACATATTGATAAAAATGTTTATTTAAGCTAGGCATGGTATATATCTATAGAATACTGAGTTCAAGACACTCTGGGCTGCCCAGCAAGTTCAAGGTCACTCATAAAAATAATAAATAAATTAGCTTGCTATGACTGTGGTGGCACAGCCTTTAATCCTAACATTTAGGAGACAGAGATCTGAATTTGAAGCCAGTGTGGTCTACCTAGTCAGACCATTATCTCAAAGAAAAAAAATATATACATATTGTTTTGTTACATAAAGAAAATATGTATTTTATAAAGATAGAAAAATGTCCATCTAGGGCTGGGAACTAGCTGAATGATCGAACACTTGGCTAGTGTGTTACAGGCCCCAGGTACAAGCTCCAACACAACAAGGAAAGGCCATATGACTACCTAAGTAAGATCAGTTACCTTACACACTAGAAAGAGTGGCACTCATTTCCTCTGAAAGAAGCTTAAACTACAGAATAAAACCCAAGTGCCTTGGCTCTTGGTGATCTGGCCTGAACTTCTCTCCAGATTGAGCTCTATAAAAACCCAGTGTCCAGACACTGCTTATACAACCTCCCAGGAAGGAAAACCCTAGCTTGTCCCAGCCCCAACTAGCTTTTAAAACCCAGTACAGGGGTTGGGGATTTAGCTCAGTGGTAGAGCGCTTGCCTAGCAAATGCAAGGCCCTGGGTTCGGTCCCCAGCTCCGAAAAAAAAGAAAAAGAAAAAAAAAAAAATCAGTACAAATACAACCTCAGTTAGTCCTTAATGTGCCTATACGAAGTCCCAAATTAGAATCTCCCTCACCAGACACTTAACACTGCTTGACATTCAACTGATTAACGATCACTCTTCTAAGAGCCCTAGAGGGCATGAATTGCCTGGACCTGGTCTTCTATCTACCTGGAACCTTCAACAGATGTTTGCCAACTAATCACAGTCAGGCTCTTACCCATGCCCTCCTCGAGCAGCAAACATCTCATGGAAAGGGAACTGGCGGTGCAGGTCTTTTTCAATCACATCCAGCCACTTGGGGTCCCCAGGAGCCCGTTCCAGCTCCTGCAGTGGACAGCAGGGATTACCTCAGGGTCTGGGAGAACTGATTTCTCCTGCAGAGACAGTGCCACATAGCCCCACACCCTGGAGTTGCACAAACCTCAAACTTGCCCGGGTTCTGCTCCAGGAGTTCCTTGCTATTAGACAGGTACTGCCAGGCCTTGGCTCTGAGAGAGGAGGGGATTCCTTTCCGGCAACGTAGCTTTACCTAAGGTAGAGTAACATCTAGGGTGAAAGCTTCAGGCCTGGAACATTCTCTAAGCTTTCCCCACCAGCCATCAGGCTCCCAGAGACATTCTTCCCACATGCCAGATGTGACAACGTTGGACCTGGTCTGGCTACAGTTTAAAGTTCCTCCTCCCAATGCCCAAGTCCCACTGATCCTCAATGTGCTAGGAGGGCAGACAGTATTAGTTTCCACTCCCCACCCTTGCACATTGCCCAGCCCACTATACAGCCCTCAAACCTTCTGGAAACGCCGTGACAGCCACTTATCCCAGTTACTGAACATCTCCAGCCACTTGAGCTCCCGCTGCCGAGCCACATCCACAGGAATAGAGCTCTCTCTGCAGAATCGGATCATGTATGGAAGAAGTCAGTGGCAGTAGTGTAGGGCCCCAGGCTGCTGGGGAATCTGAGCCAGCCAGTTCCCTCAGGCTCAACTGAGAAACTAGAAATTATGAGATCAAAATGTCTGAAGACTTGATCATCCAAAGCCTAGTCCATCACACTTTGAAGGCTTCTTTCCCTACAGAATCTCTACACAGATAATTTAAATCCCACTTCTGATACATCCAATTTTGGTCATACTAAAAAGACACATTGTGACTGAGGATGTAATTCAGTGGTACTGCGCTTTTCTTGTATGTGAAGGGCTCTGAATTCAGCCCCATCACTGCAAAAAAAAAAAAAAATTAACTATAAGCCACACTTTGTATTCAATCTGGATCTAAGTCCTAGTTTTACCATTTTACTCATTACGTGACCTTGAACAAGTCACTTAATTTTTCTAAGCCCCAATTTCCTCATTTGTAAAGTTGAGAGAGTAACAATATATACCTGAAAGAACCTGTAAACAGCCTACATCAGGAGTCATACAAATGACCTTAGATGTGCCATTTTATTCTAAGACACATGAGGTTTCTTGGACCATCTGTGACTTTCTCTCCTCCTCCTCTTTGCAACCTCCCCAGATTCCAAAGAAAATGAATTTCTCTGCCCTGATGATATTCTGTCAGCTCCATGCTCAAGGTGCTCCATCTGTCCGAAAATGGTTGGTTACTTACAGGAGCCAGTTACAGGAGAACAAAATGGAAGAAAGACCATGGGTTTAAAAAATTCCATAGGGGTTGGGGATTTAGCTCAGTGGTAGAGCACTTGCCTAGCAAGTGCAAGGCCCTGGGTTCGGTCCCCAGTTCCGAAAAAAAGAAAAAAGAAAAAAAGAAAAAGAAGAAGAAAAAGTAAGAAAAAAAAATTCCATAGACAAAGCTTAAAGCCCAGTTCTGTCCCTAAGAAGCTACGAAGTCTCAACATGTAAGTTCAGTCTCTTCCTCAGCTATAAATGGGATGTCACTACCTACAGTTATAAGGACAAGTAAGAAAAATACACCAAAAGACTTTCAAATAGGAGCGTAACAGATGTTAATTTATTCTGTGTAGAAACTCCTTAAACAGAGACATCATCTCTTATCACATTAATGTCAGTTCTACACTCTCAGGGCTGGAAAGATTAAGGTACTTTTCCTGTCCCAAGGAACATTACAGCTTACAAAGGAAGGGAAGGGCAGGAGAGGTGGCTCAGCTGTAAATGCACTGAAAGGTCTTGGAGAGAACCGGGGTTCAGTTCCCACATGGCAGCTAACTATGGTCTGTAATCCAGGTCCAGAGGATCTGAAGCTCTCTTCTTGCCTCCTGGACGCTATATGCACATAGTGCACAGACGTGAGTGCAGGCAAAACACCCATATACATAAAGTAAAACACTTTTAAATCTTAAAACAAACAGAAAGGGGAGGAACATCCACTACCAGATGAGAGAGGTAATGGCAAAAGATTCACACAGTCACTATTACAAGGACAGTAAGTAACAGGGAAGGCTCCCTGGGAAAAAGGACATCAGAAGTGTACCAAAAGGAAGGAAGAGAAACTCCCTGGCAGGACAGGCCTGAATCCCACCCACTACTAATTTAATACACACTCTGGCACACCAAAGAGTCTAGCACAGTGGGGCAATGGGAGCAGTATGCTGGCAAAGGAGCTTGGACTTTACCTGTAGGGGCAAAGTGTTCAAACTAGTATGTGACAATCGGCCTTGCCTCAGAGGTAATGCCTCTGGCAGGGGAGACAGATTCTGAAGTGTCAAAGTTATAAAGCAGAAAAACAGCACCCAGCACAGTACCTTACACAGGAGTGACATTCTAAAACCGAATTTGAACCAAGTTCCTCTGGAGAGACCAATATGGAGGAATGCCCTAGTCACACATCCATGTTAGATGAGGGAGGCAACTCCAGTTTTGTTTCTTATGAGGTAAAAGAAGTGCAGGAGAAAAGACCAGGGTCAGACTTCAGTTAGAGTTCAGACTGAAGGTTGGTGCCCAATCAAGTCTTCTGAGTTGTCAGCTTACAAGCCCTGCCTGTACTACCTACCCTTCCTCCCCATCTTCCTGATTCAGATCCCCTCCAGCAGAATTTTCACATCCAGGTGCTCAAGGGAACCCTCTGATCTCTAGGCTCAACCAACCAATCACACTGAAGCTGTTTAGGCAACCCCTCCAGATGAGAGCCTTAAAAATGACTTCAGTCAGTGCTTAGTACAGAGCCTGGCTGCAGTGTCCTTAGGCGATGCTCCAGGCTGAGCAAACCAGGTTACAGAGTAGCAAGCAGGTTAGGGAGCACAGAAGCAATGGTCAGGATCCAGAGAGAAGGAAGAAGTCAGGCCAATCACACACACCCCCACCTTAGGAGTGACTCAGGCCCCTCCCTGGAAGGAACTAGGAAAGCTCGACTAGAGCAGGGGAGATGAGGAAATGGGGAAGAGGCCACCCCCACCCTTCCCCTTCAATGAAAATACAAAACTGCCCTCTCCCAAAAGTCCTGTCTTCAGGGTCTCTCCTCCATCAACCAGAATTCCTCACCCCACCATTCTGCCTATTGCCCACTGATACCCCGACTGCTATTCTGAAGGTGTCTGGCCTCAGAGACCTAAGATTTCTACTGGAAGAAACTTTCCAGAATGTCTGGCCCTTTTAGTAAAGTTTTAGACCAAGCAGCTGGTATCTTAGCTGCTTAGTAGGTACCACTTCATTCAACCCCTCCTTCAGAGGAAACTGAGGCACAGAAACAGGGACACCACTAGCTCAAGGACACCAGCCTAGGCTTAAACCGAGATAACTGCCTCGATCCCTGATCCTCAACTCTGAAGTCACAGAAACCCCAGGATGCTTTGAGCACTGCAGCTCCTGCTAATGACTCCCTGGGTCAGGGCTGGCCAGGTGCATCGCCTCCCCTGCCCCCACCTCCGCGGCCACAGGCAGCCCCACGGGTGCCCACTGTGTACTCACAGGCTGCCTGAGTACTGGCTGCCCCCAAGGAAACCATACTTGTCCGTCTTGCGCAGGGCCAGCCCATTTATCTCCGAGTCTGAACCCACGGAGCTCACATCATCCGTCAAGGACTCCAAGGTCCCAGACATGAGGCTCACGGAGTCCAAGTAGCTCAGGGTGTCCGGGGCCTGCCCTCGAGGCCCAGAGATGCCAGGTCCTAGACTGGACGTGGAACCCAGGTCTTGAAAGTTTTCAGTAGTCTCCGGAGCTGGGGTCACTGTCACCCTAGCCACCGGAGCCGAAGCCTCGCACGTCCCGGGAGGGCCTGTGACAGGCCCTGAAGGGTCCTCAGGCACCGGCCCTGCTGATGCTGATGTAGCAGCTCCATGTCCACCTGCCACCTGCCCTGCTCCACCCCGTGCAGTCACTCCTGAAGCCACTGTGGTTCCCGGCTTGGGGGCAAGCGGGGGTTTGGCAGTCAGGGCTCCAGACGCCGTTCTGGAAGGGGTCCGAGTGGGGGTCCCTGGTCCTGGGACAGGCGAGGCTCGAGCCTCTTCCGTCTTTGGAGTGTCTGTCCCCAAAACCAAGGCCACGGACGTCTCGGCTCCTGCCTCTGCCGCTGGTGCGGGGAACTCTTGCGTCTTCGCGGCTTCGGGTGAGGCCTCCAGGGTTAGCTCTACCGTGCTGCCTGTAGCTGTCGTGGGTGTCGAGGCCGAGGTCTGTAACGATCCTGGGACCCAGGCGGGCCGAGCCTCCCCGGGGACCACCAGGTCGACGGGGGCCGAAGTGGCCGTAGTCACTGGCGGTCCTGGTGCCACCACTAGGACCGACCCGGCCCGGGAACCCCGGGGCGGAGGCGAAGGGGCAGCGGAGGCGCCGTGACGGCGCGGCGGGGCCACAAGGGGCGCCGGGCCCGTCTCCATAGCTGCGGGCCGCCCCTCACATCCCCCCGCCGGGGAGGCCGCAGAAGGCGCCGCCCCTCAGGCCGCCCGGAGCAGCCCGCCCGGGCTGCAGAGAGGGCGAAGGGCGCGGCTCGGCGCGCGCCGGGGGCGGGGCGGGACCGGGCGGCAGGCGGCGGGCGGCGCGCGCAGGCGGGGCAAGGGTCGACGGCGCTCGCGCAGGGGTCTCCCGGCCTCTCACCCTACTCGCGCGCTCGCACCGCCTCCTCCCTGCGAGGGGCCGGCTGCCGACGTCGCGCCTGCGCAGATGCTGAGGAGCCGCCGATGTCTCGGCGAACTACGCCTGCGCGAGGGAAGGCCCTCCCGCGCCCCTCTTTTTTTTTTTTTTTTTTTTTTTTTTACCTCCCGCCCCCTCCGTAGGCCCAAGACAGATAATAGGTAGAGAGAAAATTGAGTTCCAACCAATCGATGGAAGGGTGGGAGGGATTAGAGGCGGGAAGAGGGTCGGTATTCTAGAAAGAGGAAATGAAGAAGGCGGAGGCAGGACGAAGAAAACAAGCAATAGAAAAGAGGGATTCTGAGCCTCCAGGCCAATAAACACATCTGAAGAGTGAGTGATCGCAGAAGGGCGGGGAATAAGACTGGTGCTGGGCAGTAAGAGGCAGGGACTAGGAACTTGTTAGCCAATGGAAATGGTGAAAAGGGAACCAATGAAAAGGGGGCTAGGCAGTAAAATTGACCGACGGTCACGTCTATTTCCGTAATGACAGCATCAACAGTCAATAGAAAGAGCCGAAGAATTCTTAGACTTCCTGAGATGGTCAGGAAAGAATGACAACTAGGGAGAGGCGGGCTTAATTTGTGATTAACTTGTTAGCCAATGACTGTCTTTCTCCACTTTGCATAAGGGTAGGAAGATAGATAACATTCTCAGCTTCGAGGGGCAGAGTTGCTGCCAGCAGGCGGTGCCAGAGCAAGAATAGTCAGTGACAACCAGAGACAAGCGCGAGAAGAGGTGACAACTGGGGACATCACTGAGAAAGGGCCTGGAGTGTCGGTGCGGCTCCAGGCCAATAAGAGTGCCGTGCTGGCCTTCTTGGGTTTCCAAAAGGCCCCCAGTTCATTCAGCTCCTGAGCTGCACCACAAACCCAGTGCCCTCATCAGTTCTCTCTACCTCGATGTGTCTAGTTAGACTATGGTCAGTCCTCTAAAAGACTCAGCTCTCTGAACTCCAGGCAGGAACTTAGACCAGGTTTCTCAAAGTTCTCATATATAAACTGAACTTCTCCCCCAAACGCTGAAATTTCTGAAACTTTATACCTCTGAGTCCTACTTCACTCTCGGGGCATGTGGGTGGAGGCCCCACCTCAGAACCCAAATCCATGAATCCTCAATACCATGAAGCCTCCATATGTTCTGTGTTCCTGTTCCTTGGGGAATTCAAGAACAGCCAAGCCCTATTGTTATCACCTCTCTTACATACTCATTAGCTACTAACTTAGACTCCAACTTCATGAGCCCTCAAGGTAGCCCCAAGACCAAAACCACAAGACCTGACTTTATGAGCTCTAACCTTCTTCCAGCTTCTTCTTCTTTTTTTTTTTAAGTTTTTTTTTTTTTTTTTTCAATACAGGGTTTCTCTGTGTGGCCTTGCATAGCTGTCCTGGAACGCACTCTGTAGATCATGCTGGCCACGACGAACTCAGAGATCTGCCTGCCTCTGCCTCCTAAGTTTTGTGGCCTGAGCCACCACCGAACCAGGAACCTTACAACTTCTAAATTCTGCTTCCTCTGTTCTCTGTTTTCTTGAGCTCTAGGATGGGTGGACTACCAATTCCATAAAGCATCTGCCACTCTCAGAATTCTAGTGAGACCTAGCTCTCAATTTCCCTATCCCTTGTTGTCTTTTTAGCTCTGAAGCTCCTTAGTCTTGTCATCTTACTTTCCTGCTCCCAACTCAGAGCCAGACCCTGTGAGGATCTGTCAGATCTTCTTTTTAAAGCTTCTCTGTCTTCCATTTGATTCAAGTTTACCGAGAACTCCCCAAATCCCATTCCCTTTTGGAGTCTTTCTCACCTCCTAGAATCCACTAATGAGTGGGCTCCTCCATGACGTAGCCCCCCATGGTACCCATATAAGGCAAAACAACTGCCAACTAAAGCCGGGAGGGGCCGTGCAGAAGGCCAAGGGCAGCTGCTAAGTTTAGGGTGGCTCCTTCTCTCTTCTTAGAGACAACAGGTGGCTGGGTCCCAGTGCCCAGAAAAGAAAATGTCTTAGTGGCATTGGCATGGACTGGAGGACGGGAAGGGAGGGGACACATTCCTCAGGACATCAGGTCCTAAAGGGAGCAGGAGGAGATGTGTATCGTTGCCAACCTGGGGTTTCCTCTACTGCTATTTCTCTAGATTTCCACTTCATAGAGCAACATGGGCCACTGAGGCCCAGAACATTATGAAAGTCACAATGTCAGCCAAGCTAGCTTCTCCCCAGAAGGGAGAAGCCACTGGTTATGCTATGTGGGAGAGGGTCGTTGGGGCCTTTGTGTCTTCTCCTCTGAGGTCCTGCAAGAAGCCTATCTAAACCTTTCTTGCTTCAAGCCTTTCCAAGTTCACCATTGTCTCCACTTGTTGTTGGGAACCACATAGTATTTGGTCACCAACCTTAACATGCAGCCCCATCACAGTTCTTGCAAGCCCAACAGCTGACTTTCACTGTCCTGGCCTTTGCCCATGAGCTGCACCTTCTGTCTGCATGTCTGCTCGCCAGCCCTCACCTAACTCACTTCCTTAGCTTTCTGCTGAGTTTTGCTGTTGTCATTTGCCTGCCTGCTTGCTTGCTAAAGTGACCCACAAAACCAAGTATACTGTCTGTTGGCAATAAGTGCTTACTGAGGTTAGATCTATGCCTACCCCCTCAGGAGCTCAAACATCCGGTTCATCTCTTCCAGATCTATGGGCTTCCATGAGCCCCTCTGAATTCTGGCACACTGCAGTCCCCTTTTAGGAGAAAGAACATCCCTTCCTACCTAGGTCCTAACAGACTTGCATCCCAAGACCTCCTCCCCCCTCCCTTCCTGGACTCCAGCTGCTGCAGGCCTCCAAGAAAGGAGAGGCCCCTGAGCTGGGCTATTTTAGTATCTGGGGTGGGTATCCACAGGGCTAAGGTTACCACGGTATGTTAAGGGGCAGGACTATATAACCCCAGAAGAACTGCCCCAAGCAGATTCTCTGCCTTTTTCCATCTGGAGCTACTGCCTTGCCCTCAGAGGATCTAAGACATGGTGAGTGAAGACCCCCCCAACACACACACACACACACACACACACACACACAGAGTTAGCTCAGGATAGCCTCACCCTTCAGAAAAAAAAAAAAGTTGTTGCTTCTCATTCCAACTACAGGTAAAATGTGAACTGTCTCTCTTAGCAAACCAGAATAAGGCCAGATAGAGTGATGGGCTGAAGGGTTCAGTCAAGGTTAATATGCTCAGATATCCAACCGTGATGTATGGGGGTAGGGGGTAGACGTGCTCAAAGTCTGTTCCGTCCCTTTCTGTACTTTCTTAAAGTGCTCAGACCAGTGAGATGACCCTGCTCACATTTTGTAAGTGAAAACTTGAGGTTCAGATAGGGTCAACGAGTAGACTAAGCTAGCAATTATGGACGCCAAGTTGGCAGGTGGAGGGTCCTGAGAAAGGGCACTTGCCAGCCAGGATGAAGCGATCTGGGAGCTATAGTTGGGATTTAAAGATGCAGCCAAAATGAGGCCCCTTAGCCAAGAGGTACCAAGAAAAAGAAGAGTTGTTTTAGAAAAAGGGACTCAGAGAACTCTGAATCTTAATCTGACTAGGTATGGAGGGTATGCCCATAATTTCAACTACTTTCAAGCCTGAGGAGGTAGGGTCACTGGAGTCCTGGAGTTCAAGGCCAGCATGAGAAATGTAAGGAGACCCTGTTGCAAAAAAAAAAAAAAAAAAAAAAAAAAAAGAGGAGAAGCCAGGTGTGGTAAGGAATATCTTTAATCTCAAAGGAAAGCCTGGGTCTACATAATAGGTCCCAGGGCTAAATCATGAGACTGTGTCTACAGGGGGTGGGGAGATTGGGGTCGGGGATGTAACTCGGTTGGTTGTGTTAGCCTAGCGTGCACAAGCAACCAAATAAAATAGGATGTGGCTGCACAAGATGCTAACCCTGGTACTTGCACAATCAAGGTTAGAGATGGAGGCAAGATGAGCAGATCAAGGTCATCCTCAGTTAAGTAGCAAGTTTGAGGGTTAGGTGAGAACCCCTCTTTAACAGAAACAAAAGTTTGGTTTGTTGCTCCCAGGAGAGAGTTACATAAACTGACCTGTAGACTCTCCTGCTCAACCTTTACCCTCACAGGCACCCAAGAAGGCCAAGAGAAGGGCAGCAGCAGAAGGGAGCTCCAATGTTTTCTCCATGTTTGACCAGACTCAGATCCAGGAGTTCAAGGAGGTGAGAGAGAGAGGCTAAGGAAAGCCCCTCCACCCTCCTCCCCACCCCTCCTCTCCATCCCTCCTCCCCACCCCTCCTCCCCAGAAAGTGCACCTGTTGAGGGAGAAGGAGGGTTTAGAATTCCTCCCCTCCCAGCGGAAGAGTGGAGGGAGACAGCTGGCTCAGGGCCAGAATCTGATCTGCCTTGGGCCAATTCCTGGCTTCATCTGTCCCCACCCCTACCCTTCCACAGGCTTTCACTGTAATTGATCAGAACAGGGATGGCATTATTGACAAGGAGGATCTTCGGGACACCTTTGCGGCCATGGGTGAGCTCCCTACTCCCATCTGTAAATGTTGAAAGCTATGGAGTCGGAGGGGAATCCAGTGGCTTCAGGCATTAATCTGCCCAGATGAAAAATGAATGAGCTGATATAAGTTTATGGAAAGCACAGCTCTGGTCCCCAGCATCCAACTGCAACCCCTGGTGCTCACCCCATTCAGGCCGTCTCAATGTGAAGAATGAGGAACTCGACGCCATGATGAAGGAAGCCAGTGGGCCTATCAACTTCACTGTCTTCCTGACCATGTTTGGGGAGAAGCTGAAGGGTGAGTAAAAGGTTCTCAGTCCAAGACCGTAGTTGCTCCTCCCAGAACTTCAGGGACTTGCTAGACTCATGTGCCCTCTGACCCTGCAGGTGCGGACCCCGAGGATGTGATCACTGGAGCCTTCAAGGTCCTGGACCCAGAAGGGAAGGGCACCATCAAAAAGCAATTGTGAGTGGCTCCCTCTAGTGGCTCTACTGTAGGCTTCTAAAATCCTTGCATAAGGGTGACCGGTTGACAGACCGTGTGAGCAATAGGGGCCTGGGTGGCCAGGTTAAATTTTCTTTTCTTTTTTCTTTTCTTTTCTTTTTTTTTTTTTTTTTTCGGAGCTGGGGACCGAACCCAGGGCCTTGCGCTTGCTAGGCAAGAGCTCTACCACTGAGCTAAATCCCCAACCCCCAGGTTACATTTTCATAATAACTAAGGGAAGAAATTCGAGACAGGCGGACACAGCATTTGGGAGATGCACCAAACATGTTTCAGGGAGGAAGGTTGATGGGAACAAGAGTGAAATGAGGGGGGACAGGACTCATGAACCCAATCTCACCTCCCTGAATGTCACCTTCTCAGCTTGGAGGAGCTGCTTACCACGCAGTGCGACCGATTTTCCCAGGAGGAGGTGAGCAGGGGAGAGCCCAGGGAGGAAAAGGACTCGGAGTGGAAGTAAGTGGAAGTGAGGAAAGCAGTGGGAGTCGGAAGACCCGTTTTAGACCTACTCCTGTCTTCCTACAGATCAAGAATATGTGGGCAGCCTTCCCTCCAGATGTGGGCGGCAACGTGGACTACAAGAACATCTGCTATGTCATCACACACGGTGACGCTAAGGACCAGGAATAGGGGACCCGAGGTCTCAGAAGACCCAGATAGGCTTGTAGCCGCACCAACTCTCACCCTGACCCCCCAATAAAAGTCAACTGGTCTTTGTTTCTTACTGGTGGCAATTTCAGTGGGTTCACTCACGAACTCAGGTGGGAGGCCGAAGCACCGCCCAGCAAGACAGGAGTGGCTAACAGGTGGAATGACTAGTGGCCAGGAGGCCTCCAAAGTGCAGTTCCATTCCTGCTGGGAAGAAGATTCGGGCAACTGGGGGAGGCAGGGAGCAGTTTTATTAGATGGAGAACTTGGAGGAACGCTAAAACCCAAGTGGAACCTGCCGTTAAGCGTTTGGAGGGCAGTCCTCTCAGAACAGTATAGAAGGCGGAGTCGGCTGGGCCTTAAACTTCCGGATTGGAGGCACCTGATTAAAGTGCAAGGGCCGGCCTACCCTCTGGGTCTTCGGATTGGGCGCTGGGCAGTCTAGAGCCGGGATGAGACAGATTAGCGGTAAGCAGACGCTAGGATAGGCGGCGGTGAGCATCTCACAGCACATCTGATTGCTCGCCCTGAGCCTGGCTCTGCTGCATCTGGGCTTGCATCTTCTCCAGCATTTCTTGCATGCGGCGCAGCTGTGCGGAGCAAGATTGCAGGCTGTGGGGCCCGGCAAGGCCGGAATGGGATCTAGAAGACGTTCTAGGGCACTGATTAAAGGGAAAGAGAAGTGCTTGCTCACCTCTTCGTCCTTCTCGCGAATCAACTTCTCAGTGTCGGCCAGAGGCAACATGGGCAGCGGGATCTCTGTGGCACTCTGCCTGGAAAGCTTGCTAAAAGGATAGAAGGAGAAGTTGTGTGCGTGCAGAAAACAGGGTGAGGTCTGATATTATGAGTCTAGCCTTAGGGTCAATTCTGAGTGTAGGAAGCGGGGCCTTGTCCCTGAGGTTAGGGACAAAGTGGGAGTGGCTTAGTTGGACCTGGGAAGCTGACTTAAAAGAAGGTAGCAGGACCAATCAGGAAGGCTTGCCCAAACGGTGGCGCCATGGAAGCACCAAAATAGCCCTGCTCTCACCTGCGACTGGCTCGATCCCGGGCCCCAGGTCGAGCCAGACTCTGTAGGCAGCGAGCCCGGTAGCCCTCGTAGAGCAGATCGTGGGTCACCTCTTTCAAATCCTGAAGGTGTGTCTGCACCAACATCCGCCTCAGGTTCAGGAAATCGCAGTGATGTGGGTTCTCCACTAGAGGGCGGAACAGGTAGCTTTCGGTTCAACTCCACCCTTATGGTCTGCTCTCTGGGAGTACTTCGCTATTCTAGTGAGGGACTTGCAGCCCAAGGACCCTTCTTGTGG
Organism: Rattus norvegicus; assembly: GCF_021556685.1. Taxonomy (NCBI): domain Eukaryota; kingdom Metazoa; phylum Chordata; class Mammalia; order Rodentia; family Muridae; genus Rattus; species Rattus norvegicus. The sequence goes on from NC_141534.1 coordinate 194,785,470, forward strand.
CTTCTAGGAACTCCCAAGACTAGAGCCCACCTCAAGCTTCACATATGGATGCAGACTGAGCTCCCTCGCTGCTCTCAAAGCATGCCTGGTCTTACCCTCCACGGTACCCCAGGAATAGCGGCGTCCCCTCACTGGTCGGGTTCCTTCCCTCACCACTTCACTCGAACCAACGACTGCGAAAGGGATGTTTTCCTAAAGGACGGGAGTCAGGGTCACGTTGGCTCATCCTGGGCATAACCCGCTTTCTCAGCTTTCACCTCCACTTCCTGCTTCCTTGACCTTTCCACCACCACCTGTCAAACCTTCATTTCTTCATTCTGCTTCTTGAATTCTTCGTCTTCATCAGAGTCACATTCTGGAAACTGATAGATGTTGATCTCCTCCTCCTTCAACTGGTCCCGGATCTCAGAGCAGATAGAGGGAAAAACGGAGGTATGACCCTCAGACATTGCATGGCCAGAGACAGTGGGGAATAGTGGGGTGATCAGGAAGAAAGAATGATATGATATTGAGAAATGGTCACACAAGATGACCAAAATCAAAGCCTCAGAAATGTGATGGTGAGAAACTCAGATAGGACAAATATCATGATCCTAGGGAGTGGTACAGTGGGGAAGCACTTTGAAGACAGTGATACAGGCAATCGTCACTATCACAAAGAGATGGCAGGAGTTGGGGTGCCCTTCCCCCTTTCCTCAGAGTCAAACATCTAGTTCTAGGGCTATATGATCATTCTGTTCTGAGCTGTTAGGGACATGGCTGCTTGTGGCACGTTCATACACAACTTTGCTCACCCCATCCCTATCTAGCCTAATGACTCCTGCTCTTAAAAGGCCACTCCAAGATTTAAAAAAAAAAAAAAAAGTCAAGACAGATGAGGTTCCGTCATGGTATTTGTTGTCACTTAGTGGTCCTTGTCAGTCACTCACACAGTCAGCCATACCTTCTGCTTGAGGACCTGAGTTTCCCTAGGCAACAGGGCATCTGCTTTGCCGATGACCGGGATGATATTGACTTTCTCGTGCACGGCCCGGAGGAAAGCCACATCTAGGGGCCGGAGCCTGTATCAGGAATTGATTGGTCAGGACTCAGTTTCAAGTACTGAGCTTTCTCCAGCCTCCGCACCATTCCACTTCCCAGGATGTTATCCAGACCCTCTGCCGAAGGGTGAGATGAAGTAGAGGCAGCAGTGGACTCTAGAATCCTGGATGTTCTTCCTGTTCAAGCCACTCTCGTCCCTGAGGTACTGCTCAAACTGCTCCTCGATGAAGCGAACCACAGGCAGCCAGCTGGAGTGTGGAGAGGAGATAGGTAGTCTAAGATCACAGGGCAGGGGACAGGATGAAGCTAGCCAGGGCTGTGCAGTGCAAAGTAACTTCTTTGTTCCTAACCAAAGCCATCATCAGGGACAGCTGGCAACGGAACATCAAGAAATGTGGTGGCTGCACACCTGTAATCTTAGCACTCAGGAAGCTGAAGCAGGAGGATTGCCACATTTGAGGCCAACATGGCCTACATAGTGAGTTCCAGGCCAGTTTGGGCTAATATGACACCATCTCAAAAAAAAAAAAAAAAAAAAGAAAGAAAAAAGAAAACAAACAAAACAAAACAAAAAAACCAGAAAACAAACAAAACAAAACAAGCCACGATGAGAACAGAAGCACTGAATAAGCCAGGCATGCATAAACTTATAATCCCATGAGGAGGACTTTGAGTTTCAGGACAGTCTGGGCTACACAGTGAATTTGAGGTCCCTGAGGGACATAGAGAAACTTTGTCTCAAAACAAGAAACACTGGATACTTTGGGCCAGATTGTTACCAGAAACAGGTACCTCCTTTAAAGTCAAGTGCCTATATGACAACCTACAACTGACCCCTGCTCTTCCATAGTGGAAGAAAGGCTTAGCTCCACTCCCTCCCCTCCTCACCAGTCTGAGCAGTCCACAGAGTCCCCGAAGCCAGGTGTGTCCACCAAGGTCAACTTCACCTTGATACCTCCCTCCTCAATCTCCACACCCCGGCGCTCAATGGTCAGAGTTTGTGTGGTGCGAGCTATGGAGACAGAAGTTGGCTGCATGAGGCTCTGAAGCAGAATTCCATTCCTCGTGCCGCACCTGCCCCCATGTGTTTTTCAGGGGAGGAAACAGTCTCAGAGAAAACCATTGACCATCAAAGTCCCCAGATAGAAAGAAAAAGAACGCAGCCTGATGACACAGGAAGAGGCCTGGGACATGATAGAGGGATGACCAGGACAGCAATGGGTGGGCAGCCTGCAGGGGAGGAGGCAAGGAGTAGATTTACCACTGGCATCTGGCACCTGACGATCCTCATAGAGGTTGGTGAGGAACAAGCTGTTGATGAGGGTGGATTTCCCCAGGCCTGACTCCCCTGTGCACAGAACAGGCCCACTGGTCAGACGGGGGGCGGCCATGAGAACATCACCACCCTCTGAGTCTCTCTCCAGAACCCACAGACCTGCCACCATGAGTGTGAAGTCAAACCCCTTCTTGACAGATTTTCGATGCAGCTGGTTGGGTAGGGCAGCAAAGCCCACATATTCCTTGTCCTGTGGGGTAAAGAGAGACCATACGAGGTTCCTGGGCACGGCAGGGAATGCCCCAGTACCACTGGAGCCCAAAAGCTAGCAAGTCCACTTACTGTGGGTTAACTTTGAATTGGGGGCCCTCGGGGAGAAGGCTGGCCCCAGATGCCTAGATCCTGGGCCCAAGATCTCAGAGAACTCACCATGGCTCTGCTGGTTGTCGCTGCACCTGGTATTGCTCCCCACTTCCTCTGGTAGGGCAGGAAGTTGAATGTGTCAAACAAAGGGGGGGGGTGAAGTGAGGGAGGGGAAGTGCAGGAAGCTGAGCTGCTCAAAGAGAGGTGAGAAACCCAGGCGCATCCCTTTTCTTTTAGTTCAAGGATTTTATTTTTAATTATTTGGGGAGCAGGAATTTGTGTGCACGAGTGGAGGCCAGAGCAGGGCATCTGATCCCCTGGACCTGGAGTCACAGGTAGCCGTGCGCTGCTTGACATAGACAATGGGAACTGAATTGAGGGCCTCTGTAAGAGTAGCACAGTCTTAATTGATAAGCCAGCGTACAGCCCTGATGCATCTCTTCTTATCGCCCTGTACGCAGCTTCAGCCCCTTTATTCTCCACATGCCGAGCCCCAGCGCAGCCCCCCGTCATCATGGGGAGAGGTGGGTATGGACAGAAAAAAAGGAAGCAAGGTGTTCTCCTTTGCATGTCTGATGAGGGTTTAGCAAGATGATTTGAAAGAAGAAAAAAAGCTCCCGGGGTGTGAGCAAAAAAATAAAAATGGTAGGATTGGAGGTAGCCCTGACTAACAGCTCCCAGCTCCCAATGGGTCCTTTTGGAGGGTGGGAATACCTGAACTGAAGTCAAGTCATGGGTACGGCCATGCTTAAATCCTCTGCACTCCCAGCCTCCATTGGGTCCTTTTGGAGGGTGGGAATACCTGAACTGAAGTCAAGTCATGGGTACGGCCATGCTTAAATCCTCTACACTCCCAGCTCCCAACGGATTTTGGATATTTTGAGACAGGACCGGTCTTACTGCCTATCCAGACAGGCCTTGAATTTGCAAACCTACCACTTTGGCCTCCTGAAACCTAGGATTACAGGCCTGTGTCAGGGAACCTGAATTGTTGTTGTTTTGTTTTTGAGACTGGATCTCGAGTAGCCTAGGCTGGCTTCAAACTCACTTTGCAGTCTAGGATGACCTTTAGCTCGTTATCTGCCTTGCCCTGCCTTCCTCTCTGGCTGTCCAGTGCTGGGATTACAGGTGTGTGCCACCACCTGGTATCCGGTTATAACTATCAGAAAGACCTTCAAGGTCCAGACCCAGGAAGTCCCAACTCAAACTCAAGAGCCCCCCACCCCACCTCTGCCGCCCCACTAGCCTGGTGATACCAGAATACAGTCTGTACTCTGGCCTGGTGGGCAAGGTTTGCCCTTCTTTGCCTGATGACCTGTCTCACTCACTATTCAAGCATCTGTGGCTGAAATTTAATTAATTAATTTATTTTTATGTATATGATGTATATGAGTGATCTGTCTTGACACACATCCAGAAGAGGGCATCAGTTCCCATTACAGATGGTTGTGAGCCACCATGTGGTTGCTGGGATTTGAACTCAGAACCTCTGAGAGAGCAGTCAGTGCTGTTAACCGCTGAGCCATCTCTGAAGCCCTTTTAAAGGATCTTTTTATTTTATTGTTTTATTTGTATAGGTATTTGCTTGCACATATGTCCATGTACCACAAGCATGTAATGACCACATAGGTGCCCACAGAAGCCAGAAGGGATTTCAGATACCCTGGAACTGGAGTTACAAACAGCTGTGAGCTACCATGTGGCTGGTAGGAATTGAACCCAGGTCCTCCAGAAGAGCAACCAGTGCTCATAACCACTGGGCTGTCTCTCCAGCCTCTAAGCTTCCACCTTCACCCTGGCAGGGCTGGGTCTGGAATCCTGAGCAGGTCGAGTGTATCAGCCACTTTCTGTTGCTGTGATCAAACACTGTATGACCAAGGGTACTTTATAGAGGAAAGGATTTTTATTTTGTTTCATGGTTCCGGGGGGATAAGAGACTATCATTAAGGGTATGGTAGCGGTCAGCCAGGGCAAGAAGCTAAGAAATCACACTTTCAACCACTGAAAAACAAAGAGAGTGAATTGGAAGTTGGGACAGACATCCAAAGCCCACCTCTGGAGCCGTCTAGATTGTACTTCCTCTAGCAAGGTTGCCCCACCTCCCCAAGCAGTGTGACTGGGGCAAACGCTCATGGATGACATTTTAATTCAAGCCAGCATACCAGGCAGGGCTCTACCACTGAGCTATACTATCAGCTCTAACTTCTTTCTCTGCACCAGTTCTGCAGTGAAATCTTCCTCCACTGACTCATACAGAGCCTTTTCTGTTTTAAACTAACATCTTTCTCAGGCCCCTCCATGCTTACATTGTCCTAGGTAGGTATCTGTGTCTGATGCCCTGGGAATAGGGGCTATGTCTTCCTAATTTGTATGTTCTGGGTGCTCCATAACACTTTGTTTCTTAGGCGCATGTGCACAGGAGATGAATAAATGGGCTGGGTGGTGGCTCACTCCTTTAATCCCAGCACTCAGGAGGCAGAGGCAGGTGGATCTCTGAGTTTGAGGCCAGCCTCATCTACAGAGTGAGGTCCAGAACAGCCAGGGCTACACAGAAAAACCCTGTCTTGAAAAAGACAAAACAAAAAAGAATGAGTAAATGAAATTAGGCAGAATGAAGGCTAAAAGTCTGCTGAACATAAATAAAGACTTTTGCTTTGGGGTCAGAAGGAAGCCCCCACAAAGTCCAGATGTACCCCTGACTTGCTGTGTGACCTTGAGCAAGTCATTTGACCTCTCTCAACTCCTGCTTTCTCAAGGTAAAAGGAAATACACCACATGTATTTTAGCAAGTCCTCAGGACCGTTCCAGGTTGTCTATGACCTACAAACTTCGTAACATTTGAGCTGGGTGAACTTGGGCATGGAAATTAACTCCTCTGAACTTTAAAAACTAGTCATCTTATAGTCTACAAGACCCTATGATCTGGAACCTGCTCACCCTCCACTTTAATACTATTTTAGTGTCTCCCTAAGTAGCCCAGGATGGCCTAGAACTTTCCGTTGTTCTCTCTTTCTCTTCTTAAAAAAGTATTTATTTTTTTTTAAATAAATGCATGTATACCTGAAGGCCAGAAGAGGGCACCAGATCTGACTATAGATGGTGATAAGCTACCATGTGGCTGCTGGGGATTGAACTCAGGACCTCTAGGAAGAGCAGACAGTGTTCTTAATCACTGAACCATCTCTCCAGCCCAACTTCCCATTCTCTTGTCTCCATTTTTTTTTTTTTTTTTTTTTTTTGGAGCTGGGGACCGATGTCTCCATATTCTTAATGCTGGGATTACAAGCCCGTGTAGTCTAGCCTGGCTTCTCTATTTCTTTTTGCTTTATTTACTATATTCCTTTTTAGTCTCTAACTATGGACTGGACTTTATGACTCCGCTCCTCTCCCCCATTTTTTTTTTTTTTGGTTCTTTTTTTTCGGAGCTGGGGACCGAACCCAGGGCCTTGCGCTTCCTAGGTAAGCGCTCTACCACTGAGCTAAATCCCCAGCCCCCTCTCCCCCATTTATACATTGAAGCCCTATGTGACTATATTTGCATATAGAGTAAGAAAGGAGGTGATTAAGTTTGGTGGCTTAATAAAATAGAACTAATGTCCTTATAAGAGGGGAAAATATGCTCCTCCCACCCATGTACAGAGAAAGACTCAGTAAGGCTATAGCAGGAAAGTGGCTATCTGCAACTCAAGGAGTGAACCTCACTAGATACTGACCCTGCTTACACCTTGATCTTGGAATTCCAATCTGAAGAACCATGAGAATATAAATGTCTGTTGTTTATGCCACCCGGTCTGTGATTTCCTGTTATAAAGTGTGGTGGTTTGACTAAGCATGGCTTCCATAGGCTCATATAGTCGAATGCTTAGTCCTCAGAGAGTGGCACTATTTGAGAAGAATTAGAAGGTGTGGCCTTGTTGGAGGAAGTGTGTTACTGGGGGGGGGGGGCTAATGAGGGTTAAAAAAGCCCACACTATACAGAGCATCACTCACTCTGTGGATCAGGATGTAGCTCTCAGCTACTTCTCCAGTACCTTGCCTGCCTCCAGGTTTCCTGCCAGGATGACAATGGACTGAACCTCTGAAACTGTAAGCCAGGACCCAGTTCAATGGTTTTTTGTTTTTTGTTTTGTTTTTTTCTTAAAGATTTATTTATTTAATGTATATGACTGCATTGTCCTTTACTCACCAGAAGAGGGCATCGGGTCTCATTATAGGTGGTTGTGAGCCAACATGTAGTTGCTGGGAATTGAACTCAGGACCTTTGGAAGAGCAGTCAGTGCTCTTAACCATTGAGCCCTCTCTCCAGCCCCAATGTTTTCTTTTATAAGAGTTGCCTTGGTCATGGTGTCTCCTCACAGCAGTAGAACAGTGACTGAGACAGTCTCCAGGAGACTATCTACCATGCAGCTCCCTCCATTCCCTATCCGTGTCTAAGGTGGCTTCAATAGCATGTTCAAAGTGTCTTTCTTTTCATTTGTTGTGGCTGTGCATGTTGATGGGTTTGTTGTTTGTTTTATTTTGGTATTTTGTTGCGGTGGTTGTCTTATTTGAGATAGGATATCAGTATGTAGCCCAGCCTGGCCTCAGGCTTGCTGTGATCCTCTGCCTCTCAAATTCTTGGATCACAGGTATGCCCCAGTGCTGTGCGCAGTAGAGGGAGCCTCGAATGAATGTGTAGAGAGTAAGTGGAGTCCTGCGTGAACATGTTGATATGGGCACTCTGTGTCAAAGACCCAGTGCTTCGGGCTTCTGGATTTGGCATCATAGCAACGCTGGGCAGTGGAGACAAGTGAGTCCTCAGAGTCTGTTAGCCAGCGGGGGCAAGGAACCAGTTCAGTGTCAGACCCTGTCTCAAGGCAATAATGTGGAGAGCAATAAAGACAAACCAGGGGGTTGGGGATTTAGCTCAGTGGTAGAGTGCTTGCCTAGCAAGCGCAAGGCCCTGGGTTCGGTCCCCAGCTCCGAAAAAAAGAAAAAAGAAAAAAAAAAAAGACACACCAGGTCAGGTCTGGCCTCTGCACACACACGTGGGCGCCCACACCTGCATATTCACGTACACACATCTCAAAGACACATAATGATTTTAGAGGGTTGGGGAGGGTTCTGGGATGGATTCCAGGGTCTTGTGGATGCTGGGCATTGCAGTTCCTTATGATGGAGTTATATCCTCAGCTATCCTGTGCATACCCGATTACTAGTGCAGCCACCTATCTGGCACTATTCTCCTTACATAACCATAGAAAAACTGCCTCAGGGTAGCAGGTATAGCACAACAGAGTCACTGCTCAGTCTCGCTATGGAGAAAACATTAACCTCCTGCCTTGACTCCTGAGTGCTGGGATAGGTGCTACCACACCTGGCTAATGATGGGATTTCTTGTTTAGTATTAGTGAGGACCCCGGTACAATTCCCATGCACATGCATGTGATTGTGAGTACACACACACACACACACACACACACACACACACACAGAGGAAGGAGCTCTTCGCTCCTTACCTGTCAACGGGATTGAAGACTCTTGCCATATTCACAGGACACAGGTCCTGGGCTGTGAATTTGGCTTGTATGTCCCAACCATAGTCCACCTTTGAGGGAGGTCAAGTCAGGAACTCACACAGGGCAGGGCTGGAAGGCAGGAGCTGAAGCAGAGGCCGTGGAGAAGCCGCTCCAGGCTCACTCAGTTTATTTGTTTCTCTTTCCTTTCTTTTCCTTTTGCTGTTTCTGTGTCTTCACTTTTGTTTTGATTTTGAATTTAAGACAGGGTCTCTCTATGGAGCTCTGGCATCCTGAAACTCACTATGCAGGTCAAGCTGGCCTTGAAATCACACACATCTACCTGCCTCTGCCTCCTGAGTGTAGGGACTAAAGGCACAGCTTGCTATCTGATACACCTCTGGTGGTTTGAATAAGAATGACCCCAATAAACTCATATATCTGTATGTTTGTTTCCCAGTTGGTGGACTCTTAAGGAAGGATTAGGAGGTGTGGCCTTGTGGGAGGAGGTGTGGCCTTGTGGGAGGAGGTGTGGCCTTGTGGGAGGAGGTGTGGCCTTGTGGGAGGAGGTGTGGCCTTGTGGGAGGAGGTGTGTCAATGAAAGTGAGTTCTGAGATTTTGAAAGCCCTGGCCAGGCCAATTTGCTGTTTGTGGATCAAATGTAAGCTCTAAGTTACTGCTCCAGTGCCATGCCTGGCTGGCTGGCAGGCAACACACTACACACCATGATGGCCATGAACTAACACCTTAGAACCCACAAAGCTGAATTCTTTCTTTTATCAGTTACCTTGGTCAAGGTATCTCTTCACAGCAATAGAACAGTAAGACAATTCCTCAGGTCCTCCTATCCTTCCACATCAATCATTATCAAGAATATACTCCAACAGACTCACCTACAGGCCAATACGATGAAGGCAAAACTGGTCATTCAGGGCTGTGTCACCCTGGACATCTTTCTGTAACACCTCAGTGACTTCATTTCTATATCTATTCAGTGGATTCATTAATAATTGCCCCCCACAAAGACATAATGAAAACTGGGTGGTGGTGTCACATACCTTTAATCCCAGCACTCTGAAGGAGAGGCAAGTGGATTTCTAAGTTCAGGGTCAGCCTGGTCTATAGAATGAGTTTCATGACTTCAAGGGCTACATAGAGAAACCCTGTCTTGGAGAAAAACAAAACAAGACCACGCTTAATGAAATTGTTAGCATATAGGCTAGTGCACACATGAAGCGCTCAGAACAGTGCCTAGGGTATGATATGAGTTCACAGAAGTCGCTCATCCTCTCACAAGCTCAGCGGTACAGTGGGGTATCAGCTAATGCTAGGAACTACTCTTCTGTGAGAACCTCTGACGTCCCAGACAACAAAGCGTGAATTAAGTTAGCATCACAGTCATTGAGGAGAGAGACAGCTGTGAGCGTGACTTGCAGCACCCATGATGACAGTGTTGGCAGAGAAACCATACTTAGATGCAAAAGAAAGAAAGGGGTAATTATATCTTTCCACACGACACCGCTATCCCTCCCCTTTATTTCTTATCAGACAGAGCAGACTTGTGGGGAGCTGGAGTGTGAAGCGTGACACGCTGGATTCTATTCCTGGCACTGAGAGGGAAGGGAGGAAGGGAGAGACAGAAAGTGGAAAGAACAGGCTATGAATGTCTGTACTTGTGTGCAATCCTAGTACTTAGGGATGCTGAGGCCAGGACATTTCAAGTTCCCAGCCAATCTGAGGTGCATATGAGACCTGTCTTTAGATTAAATTAAATTAAATTATAGAGAGTGAGAGAAGTAAAGAAAGAAATCTAGACTCTTCTTATTCTCATCCTCCATGAATATGTCCAGCTGATTTCCAAGTCCCAGCTATCCTTTATATAAGCAGGTCTCCTTTCCTCAGTGAGGGATTCAATAGTTTCAAAAAGCAAAATGTAGCCGGTTGTAGTGTCTTGCACCTATAATCTGAGCACTGGGCAGGCTGAGGCAGGGAGATTGTCCAAAATTTGAGACTAGCCTGGGATACATAGTGAATACCAGACTAGCTGAAGTTATACAAAACTATCTCAAAAAAAAAATCGCGAGGCAGAAGAGATGGGTCAGAGGTTAAGAACACCAGATTAGGGCTGGAGAGATGGCTCAGTGGTTAAGAGCACTGACTGCTCTTCCAGAGGTCCTGAGTTCAAATCCCAGCAGCCACATGGTGGCTCACTACCATCTATAATGAGGTCAGATGCCCTCTTCTGGTGTGTCCGAAGACAGCTACAGTGTACCCATGTTTAATAAATAAATGTTAAAAACAAAACCAGTTGCTCTCCCAGAGGACCCAGACAGATCTTGTGGTCAGACTGGTGTACATAGTGAGTTCCAGGACATCTATATAGTGAGACCCTGTCTCAAAATAAAACAAGACAAACAATAGGAAATGGTACACCTTTAATACCAGCACTCTGGAAGCAGACAGGGAGACGGCTCCGTGGTTAAAACATTTGTTGTGCAAGCATGAGGACCAGAGTTCAGATTGGTGGCACTCGTGTGCTTTTTGGACTGGCAAAATGGTCTAGTAGGTAAAAGCCTCCGTCCCAACAGTAGGTGGAAACACACACACACACATACACACACACACACACACACACACACACACACACACACACACACACAGACAAAATGGTCTAGTAGGTAAAAGCCTCCGTCCCAACAGTAGGTGGAAACACACACACACACACACACACACACACACACACACACACACACACACACACACACACACTCCCAGTGCTGGAAAGAGGGCAGGGCAGAGACAGGAAGATCACTGAGGCTGGCTGGCAAATGGCACATTCTAGGTTCAATCAGAGAGCAAGTCTCAAAAGAGTAGGGCAGAGAGCCACAGAGGAAGGCATGCACGCACACCTATGCAGCGAAGTGTGGCTGATGGAGGGGAGGGACGGAGAAAGTGAGGGTGGGAGAGAGGAAGTTAGGGTGATCTCTTTCAGCACTGAGTAAAGGCTGTCTTTGTATTAGTATGAAGCATCACCTGCCTCAGTGTTTTGTAAACTTTCTCCATCACCTTCTGATTGGTTTAATCAAGACCTGAACGGCCAATAGCAAAGCAGGAGAGAATGGGCGGGACTTCCGGGCAGAGTTAGGAACTCTTGAGAGTCTAAGGCAGGAGATTTGCCAGTAAGACTCGGAGGGAGAAGCAAACATTGGGACTAAAGGAGAGGTAACCAGCCACAAGTCAGAACTTAGAGTAGAGTAAACGGGTTAACTACATTATAAGAGCTAGTTAGGAACAACCTAACTAAGGCCAAGCTTTCATAATTTATAAAAGATCTCCATGTCATTATTCGAGAGCTGGCACCTCAGAGACGATCCGGTTATAGAGACAGAGCACTCTAAATATTAAGCCCCAAAACTGCCAGTCAACACACAGAAGAATGCACTAAGCAGGCTGTTCTCAAAAGAAGAAATACATATGCCAATAAATACTCTTTTTTTTTTTTCTTTTTTTCGGAGCTGTGGACCGAACCCAGGGCCTTGTGCTGGCTAGTCAAGTGCTCTACCACTGAGCTAAATCCCCAACCCCACTAATAAATACTCTTTTTTTTTTTTTTAAGATTTTATTTCTTTATTATTTATAAGTACACACTGTAAGCTATCTTCAGATACACCAGAAGAGGGCATCGGATCTCTTTACAGATGGCTGTGAGCCACCATGTGGTTGCTGGAATTGAACTCATAACCTCTGGAAGAGCAGTCAGTGCTCTTAACCGCTGAGCCATCTCTCCAGCCCATAAATACTCTTAAAAGTGCCCAGCATCCTAGCCATCAAGGAAACGCAAATGAAAGCTGCTTGGAGGAGGCAGGAGAGTGATACTCGCTGCTCGCAGGGAGTTCAACCCCTGGGACCCACAAAAATATGAGTGGAGAAAGACAACTCCGTAAAGTTGTCCTCTGAGTTCCCAGCATGCCTTGGCGTGTCCTTTCCATCACACACACACACACACACACACACACACACACACACACACACCAATAAATTAACAGATATTTCATTTCACCCCAGTCAGATGGTTATCATCGAGAAACGGAGAGTGTGAAGTGGTACAGCCACTATGGAAATCAGTGTAGAGATGTCTCAAAAAAACTAAAAATAGAGGCTGGAGAGATGGTGCAGTGGTTAAGAGCACTTACTGCTCTTGTAGAGGACCCAAGTTCAGTTCCCAACACCCACATGGGTGGTGCCCAACCATCACTAATTCTGATTCTAGGGAGTCTAGGGTGGGCTTCTAAGCGCACTGGGCATACCCGTAGTGCACAGATGTATATACAGGCAAAACACTCATGTAAATAAAGTAATAAATTCTTTTTAAACCCTAAAAATAGCATGTGTGTGTGTGTGTGTGTGTGTGTGTGTGTGTGTGTGTGTGTGTGTGTGTAATGTGGAGGTCAAGCAGACAAAAGCTATCTTAGAAAACATCAGGTGGGGGTTGGGGATTTGGCTCAGTGGTAGAGCGCTTGCCTAGCAACCTCAAGGCCCTGGGTTCGGTCCCCAGCTCTGAAAAAAATAAAAGAAAACATCAGGTGTTGGGCACTTCTGGGGGAGCCCCACAAGAATTTGCTAAGTAAACACCCCATTCTAGAAGTGTCACAACCACAATAGGGGTGGGATCTCCCACTACCCCCCCTACAGGGCCAAAGATATCTCCCTGCCGGAGCTTGAATGTATGTCATACTTACTAGCCAATAGATTTAAAGGTCAATATGCTTAGCCAATAAGTTTAGACTGTAACTTTACTTATGTAATTTGTACCCCTAAAATGGTATAAAAAGTATGTGCCTTTGTTCCCGGGGGTCGCCTCTGCCTCGGTTGCAGAACAACCCTAGTGTACTGGACTAGGAAAACCTCTTGTTTGTTACATTGATCTCCGTCTCTGTGTCTGTGGGTGGGACATCCTGGACACAGGGCTCGGTGGGCTTTTCTCGAGTCTTACATGTGGTAACCACTGTCTTTACTCAGAACATTAGGAAGGCAGAGGCACAGAGATCTCTGTGGATTCTAGATGAGCCTGGTCTACGTACCAAGGTCCAGGCCAGGTGGGACAACTCTAGTATGTATGTCATAGAGAAACCCTGTCTCAAAACAAACCAAGAACAAAGATCCCGCCTACGTCCCAACTGCACCACTCATGGCTGCATTCTGAGAAGACAAAATCCAACCAAGCACAGGGATACCTATTCCCTGCACGCTGTCTTTACACGTGGGGAATGAGGTTGGACGGTGAACGGGGCAATGGGAGTGTGGGGCTTATACACAGTGGTGTTTTATGCAGCTCTAAGGAAAAATGGTTGCCTAGCAAGCGCAAGGCCCTGGGGTCGGTCCTCAGCTCTGGAAAAAAATTAAAAAAAGAAAAAAGAAAAATGGAACCATGAAAGTTTCAGGAATGAGGGACAGAACTGGAGACATTACATAATGGAAGAAAGCCAGACTCAGAAAGACAAACACCATTTGTTCTCTCCTATGTAGATCCTAGCGTCTAATTGTTAAATGTGTGTATCTGGATGAGTGGGTGAAGGCCTGGAAGGTAGGAATGGATCCAGGAGATGAGGGGAAATGGTTTTAAGGGAAGGGCTGGGGGCGGGAGAGGTGGCTCAGCCATTAAGAACACTCATTGTTTTTGTAGAGGCCCTAAGAACAGGTTCTAGCACTCACACAGGGTGACTTACAAATGCCTGGGGGGTTGAGGATTTAGCTCAGCCGTAGAGCGCTTGCCTAGCGAGCGCAAGGCCCTGAGTTCGGTCCCCAGCTCCGGAAAAAAAAAAACAAAAAACAAAAAAACCAAATGCCTGTAACTCTAGCTCCAGGGAAATCCCTCACCCTCTCCTGGCCTCTGTGGTAGTCATATCACAAACCCACACAAAGATGCACATATACACACCTAATTAAATAACAATATAATAATAACAATAACAATAATATCTTTTCACCTGGTATGGTGGCGAACGCCTTAATCCCAGCACTTGGGAGGGAGAGGCCGGTGGATCTCTGTGAATTCAAAACCAGCCTGATCTACAGAGTAAGTTCCAGGACAGCCAGGGCTTTGTAGAGAGACCCTGTCTAATAAATCCAAAATAAAATTAAATTGTTTCTAAAAAGCCAGAGGGTGGAAAGCTGATGGAATACACGAGCTATTAAAGCGGAAGGAGGGCACTGGAGTCAAAGGGGGAGGGGCACTAGGAGAAGAGACAGTGAATTTGTAAGAGAATCCACCAATGAAATGTATAAAATAGGAACATTAGGAACCTGTCTTAGTCAGGGCTTCTATTCTTGCACAAACATCACGACCAAGAAGCAAGTTGGGGAGGAAAGGGTTTATTCAGCTTACACTTCCACATTGCTATTCATCACCAAAGGAAGTCAGTACTGGAACTCACACAGGTCAGGAAGCAGGAGCTGATGCAGAGACCAACGAGGGACGTTTCTTACTGGCTTGCTTCCCCTGGCTTGCTCAGCTTTCTTTCTTTCTTTCTTTCTTTCTTTTGCGGGGGTGGGGGCTAGTATAAAATGAAGTTTATTTAAGACATGAGAAGAGGGTCTGAGAGAGGGAGTAGAGGCAGAGAAAGAAAGGGGACAGAGAAGGACACAGAGAGAGAGAGAGAGAGAGAGAGAGAGAGAGAGAGAGAGAGAGAAGAAGGGAAGAGGCTGGTCCAGGATCAGGTGGGGAGAAAGCAATGATGGGGAGAAGACCGGGAGGGGGAGGGGGAGGAGGGAGAGGAGGGGGAGGGGGGAGGAGGAGGGGAGGGTCAGCTTGAGTTCTTATAGAACCCGAGTCTACAAGTCCAGAGACGGCACCGCCCACAATGGGCTGAGTCCTCCTTGATCACTAGTTGAGAAAATGCCTTACAGCTGGGTCTCATGAAGGCTTTTCCTCAACTGAGGCTCCTTTCTGTGTGATAACTTCCGCTTGTGTCAAGTTGACACACAAAACCAGCCAGTACAGAACCTGTCAACTTATACACTATCAGATATTAATCTAATATCTTGTATTAATATAATACCATTTTACTATGTATTCTTCTAGATTTTTCCTTTGTCTATACATAGGTATTTATTGTTTATTGTTGTTATTGTTCTATTTTTTGTTTGTTTGAGATAGAGCTTCTCTGTGTAGACTAGGCTGGACTCGAACTCAGAGATCTGCTTGCCTCTGACTCCTCAGTGCTGGAATTAAAGGTGTGTGCCACCACCACTCAGCTTTTGTTTTGCTTTTTGAGACAGTGTCTCACCGAGTGTATCTGGCTGGCCCAGAGCTCATTCTATACAGACCAGGCTAGCCTAGAAGTCACAGCGATCTCCCTGCCTCTGTTGCTCATGATTAAAGGAAGGAACTAACATGACTGCCTTGTTTCTGTTAAAATATTTATTTACTTATTTGGTTTTTTTCAAGACAGGGTTTCTCTATGTAATCCTGGCTGGCCTGGAACCAGGCTGGGATGGAACTAAGAGACCTACCTCTGTCTGCTGAGTGCTGATATTAAAGGTGTGTGCCATCACTGCCATTCCCCGTTTATTTATTTTTATTTATCGTGGGGTGTGTGCAAGGCACAGTAAAAGGAAAGGGCGGGGGGGGACCAACGTCAGAGTCAGCTCTCTGCTGCCACCATGTGGTAGTACCTGGGATCAAATTCCGGTTGTCGGACTTGGTGGTCAGTATCTTTACCTGATGACTCATCTTGTGGCCCACAGTGTTGCATTTTTAAGGTGAAAGTGTTCCTTTTTGCTGTATTATCTGCATCTCCTACCAAATGCTTTGGGCTGAATGATTTTCTTATCTATGTGCTGATTGTGAGCACTCCCCTGTGCAGATAAATGACCAAACCACAGTGCAGATACATGACGGATGCCCCAAATAACCATGGATGTCTTCCTCAAACTTTTTTTTTTTAACCCTGCATTAGTGTTTTACCTGCATGTATGTCTGTATGAGGCTGTCAGATCCTCTGGAGCTGGAGTTACAGTTGTGAGCTGCCAAGTGGATGCTGGAAATTGAACCCCAGGACCTTTGGAAGAATGCTTAACCATCTCTCCAGCGCCTTCTTCAACCATTCTTACCTTACTTCTTTTTCTTTTTTTTTTTTTTTGTTCTTTTTTTCGGAGCTGGGGACCGAACCCAGGGCCTTGCGCTTCCTAGGTAAGCGCTCTACCACTGAGCTAAATCCCCAGCCCCCTTACCTTACTTCTTGAGACAGGGTCTCACTGAACCAGGAGAACGCTGCTTTAATTAGGCTGGCTGGTCAGTGGGCCCCCAGCATCTGGCAGCTGCCTGTCTCTCTCTCAACACTTGGGTTAGAGATGTGCTGCCGCTCCTGGCTTTACCATGGTTGCTAGGAGCTAACCCCAAGTCTTCTTTTTCTTTTTTTTTTTTTTTTCTTTTTTTCAGAGCTGGGGGCCGAACCCAGGGCCTTGTGCTTGCTAAGCAAGCGCTCTACCACTGAGCTAAATCCCCAGCCCCCTAAACCCAAGTCTTAGTGTTTGAACTCTGGGCACTTCACCCAGAGAATCATCTGCATTCTGAAGGTTAGCATTCTGAAACTTTCCAGACTTTGATTCCACCCAACTCCAAATCTGTCATTGTAGCTTGGGGATTCAACTGAATTGGCTCAGCTTTCCATTAGAGTCCCAAAACTGGCTTTTGGAGACTGTGGGTGCCAGTAGCATAGCTCAGTCCAACAGCAACAGCCTGGCCTCAGAACCAAGCTAAACGCCTAAGGACCTGTGGTCTAGAGCACTAGTGTAAGAACGGAGTCTGAAAGCCAGTCTGTCTGAAATCCTTTTGTTACTGTGAGCTAGGGCTTCTCTGTGTGGGCGAGGGTTGGGGTGTTCCTATAAACTCCAAGAGGGAGCAGAGAGATGAAGCTGAGGGGCTACGGGCTGGAAGGAGAGACAGCCTAGAGTGCAGGGGGAAAGTGAACTAGTACTTCAGTAAAAAGAACCAGACGGATGTAGCAGGCCAGAGCTGAGAAAAAGTTGATGTCCAGTGGTGAGCACCCCAAGGGCACGGCAGGCTCCAGGATCCTGAGAGACACTTATGATGTAGATCAGAAGTGGATCAGTTAAGGGTAAGGGAGAAACAAGCAGGGACTCCAGAAAGGGAGGGTTCCACCATCACAGAAGCCACAAGGGTGAGGAGAAGCTGAAAGACTTAACAGGCAGCTCCTAGGGAAGACAAGGAAATTTGCAAACTATAGGCCCAGGAAGGCATAAAGAAAGACAAAGTAGGGCTGGAGAAATGGTTCAGTGGTTAAGAGCACTAACTGCTCTTCCAGAGGTCCTGAGTTCAATTCCCAGCAACCACATGGTGGCTCACAACCATTTGTAATGGCATCTGGCACCCTCTTCTGGTGTGTCTGAAGACAGAGACAGTGTACTCATATACATTAAATAAATAAAAAATAATAATTTAAAAAAAAAGAAGGGGTTGGGGATTTGGCTCAGTGGTAGAGCGCTTGCCTAGGAAGCGCAAGGCCCTGGGTTCGGTCCCCAGCTCCGAAAAAAAGAACCAAAAAAAATAGACCAGGTAGCTCCGAGTAGAGGGGAAAAGGAAGATGTCCACGTGGGCGTAGCAGGCTAGAGTCATAGCAGGCTGTGGGAGCCAGAGAGAGGTACCCACCAGAGGGGCACAGTGGGTAGAGGAAGCAGCAGATGAAGATCTATAGACCCATCAGCTGTAACTTAGAGACAGGACAGTTACACAGCGTGTAGGGGAGACTAGACCAAAACAACAGGCTTGGAGCAGAGAACAGAGAAACAGGGAAGGACTCTCTTTTCTACTCCCCTCCATTGCTTGCAGTGTTTGAATACTGAGGTCTAGGATACCACAGGTTGGCTGCACTTGGATTGACTAAGGGATATGCAAAAGCCAGTATGTTTGGAGTCCTTCGGGTGCCAGGTAAAGAGAGGTCAGATGTTTGGCAAGAGGCATCCCAAAGGCGAGCCAAGAGGTATGCAGAGCTATTCCCATGGGTGAGGAAGAGGGGGAGGTCCTAGGCCTGAAGTTCAAAGTGTCCTCAGTATACAAGGAAGACAGAACTGGGAGACAGCTGTCCAGTGGCTCATGATCTCACTGAATGGGGGCAAGGGTTAAAACCCTGAGAATAGTACCACACTTTTGAGGGAACCCACAAGGCAGAAATGGGGAGCTCAGAAATAAACCCTGACCCAAAGGGAAAGGGTCCAAAGCAGGATAGGTACTTCTGCCTCCAGGAATACCAGATATTTGGTGAAGCATTTATGCCAACAGAGAGGGATCATCTACCAATCACCGATGATAGTAGGGCCAAGCATCAGTGGGCTAGAAGGTGGATCTGTTGCAGGTAGAGCTAGTGGGTAAGGTCCCAGAGTGGCTTTGACCCCTGAAAGGGGTTCCAATGTTAGGGTTCTTTGTATTTATCTTGGTGGATGGGGCCAAGGAATGTGCAGAGAGCACACCACATAATCGACCTATAATAATGAGATTTATTGGAGGGCACAAAAAGGCTGATTCTGAGCAGGAATGAGAGCAAGAAAATGTACCATCGATGGCATGGGCTTTTTTTTTTTTTTTTTTCTCGGAGCTGGGGACCGAACCCAGGGCCTTGTGCTTGCTAGGCAAGCGCTCTACCACTGAGCTAAATCCCCAACCCCTGGCATGGGCTTTATAAAGGGTATGGCAGCTGGTGATGACAGGGCTGCTGGTGCTGGGTTGCTGAAGGCAGGCTGAGTTGTTAGCATTCTGTCCAAGCTCCACCCTCATAGTTACTTGGCAACAGCCAGGTATGCTCTGCCCCACAGTTAAGTGGCATAGCCAGATGTGCATGACACAGTAAAAGGGGCTACTTGCCCCCTCCTCTCTCTCTTGCTCTTGCCTTCCTGCCCCCACTCCCCATTCCCTTCCCCTCTCTCTCCAAGTGCTCATGACTGGCCTCTACTCCTCTCTCTCTGCCCCTACTAAACTCTTAACTCCCCTCCCCATGCCCTGAATAAACTCTATTCTATCACAGTGTGGCTGGTCCCTCAGGGGAAGGGAATGCCTCAGCATGGGTGTGCAGAGGCATCCCCTTCCCCGACACCTCCATGGAACAACTCCATATCTCCTCTCTCTTTATCTTTTCATAAACACATCGCTGAAGTTCTGGAATGTGGGCAGTTCCTAACACACGTCCCACCTGTGACTTCAACTATAGATGGCACTATACTGCCTGTTCCAGAAAACAGCAACCGTGTCTTTGTTCTAAAAAGTTACGACCATCTGGCAAGCTTACACTTGTTTCAAATGATTAGCCACCTGTTGTTATGACCACCTTGTTACGTTCACTTCCGTAACTCCACCTACTTGCAACTCCACCTACTTGTAACTCCACCTACTTGCTCACCAAATCCCCCGTTTGGACACCCCCCACACCCGGAGCTATAAAAATCTTATCTTCCCTAGTCCAATGCTGACCTCTTGGATCCATCTTAGGAGGCATCCCGAGTACACGAATAAAAAAGCTTGCTTTAATTAATTTGGCCATGATGATTTGGGTCAGTGGTTTTTCTCCCAGCTTTGGGATTAACAGGACCCGCAATCTTTTTTCTTTTCTTTTCTTTCTTCTTCTTCGTTTTTCAGTTAAAATCTGGAGCAACGGGGAGGGGGCGCAGTGCACCAGTGCATGTGGAGGTCAGAGGACAACGTGCACTTTCCTTCCACCACATGGGTTCCTTGGATAGAACTCAGGTTGTCAAGCTTGGCGACAACCACCTTTCCCCACCGAGGCATATCATTGGCCCGATTCTCTATGTCTAATGATTTGTATGCTTTTCTTTAAAACTGACAGCACTCAAGAGACAAGACGATGCGTGTTTAAATTTTTATCTCTTAACTTCTGCTTTAATGTGAGACGCTAATACATAATGAATTAATAAAAACCCCGATAGCCCTCGCTTTAGTGGACTAAAGACTCTGGGTACTCACCTCTATAAAGGAAAATCTGCCTACAACATAAAATCCCTGGATTATGGCTCTAGGGCCTGGGACCCTTGGAACATGGCCCCACCAAGATGGAGGCAGGGTTTTATTCTTCAGTCCCTCCCTGGGCATGGCCTTTGCAAAGCTGGCAGCCAGTCTTTGTTTCTCTACCTTTGTCTCCGCCTGTCGTCCTTTGTTCTGTCTCCCGCCTGTTTCTCTCCAGGATCTCTGCCTCTTAGGGCCCCTGACTCCACTTGGGTGACTCGACGTTTCTTATCTGTTTCTATATCTCTTTGTCTCTGGTACTCAGTTTCTTGGTCCTGTCCCTGCGCATCGTCTCTCGCCGACAGTGCCCTGACTCGTGGCTCTCAGGCTAGAACTTGGCAGGCTCCTGCTCGACCTGCGTGCCCCCAGCCCCGCCCCGCCCCCACTCCGAGCTGTGCTTTGTTTCCCCCGCCTCGGCGCCCCGCCCCGCCCGCCGGCTCTCCGTTTCCCTTTGTCTGCTTCGGTCTCTCCCACTTCATCCCTAGGCTCTTTCCCCGTTGTCCCACGCGGGCAGTCGGACCCCGCCGCGCCAGTTGACCAGCCGAGGAGGCACGCCACTAACGCCGCAGGGCACGGCTAGAACTGGTGCTGGCCGCCGCTGCCACCGCCGCCGAGCCCCCGGCTCCTCCGGGTCCTAGAGCGGTTCGCCGAGGCCCGTGCTTCCGCTTCCCGTCCCGCCCCGCGGCGCCCGGGACGTGGGCCGAGCCCCCTCCCGGCGTGGCGTGGAGCCCGTACCCGAGCCGCTGGCTGCTGGGTCCCTGTTGTACTGCAGGGAACAGGGCAGCGGGTGCCCTCGGAGTCACCAGGGCCGCGTCCCGGTCGTGGGCGGACGGTGCAGCGCGCTACACAGCCCTGGGGCGCCGAGCTTCGCGGCGCAGCGGACTTGGAGCGGCCGAGAGCCAGCGGCACAGGTGAGGGCGGCGGGCGGCGCCGCGCTGATAGGTAATGGATGCTTGGGGACTCCGGAAAGTCGGACGTGGGCGAAGGGACGCGGGCGCCAAATCCGAAGGGAAGAAGCCAACGTTTCTGAGCACCTACTGTGTGCCAGGCCGTGAGGGGCATCCTCCCTAACGCTCTCCCCTCCCCCTTCACTCAGCCCTACTGCAGGCCTCCAGGCTCAATTGTGGTAACCTCCGGTGCTCTTTCCTCAGCGTCGTTCTGCAGCCAGTCTGGTATAATCCAGCTCTAATACTGGCTCCCTTCTCAAAACCTTCCTTAGCTTTCTTATTTTTATTATTTAAAAGCTTTTGTGAACCTAGTGTTAAGTACAGACCTTGTGTGCGCAGACTAGTCTCAGTATCCTTTTCCAAATACCCGCGATCCTTCCCTTAGTTTTGTTTTTGCTGCAGAGTAATGCCGGTCCTTGACTTCTTATCGCTTGCCTCTTGTGACAGCAGGGTTGCTCGGAATCCACAGTTAGAATCATTGCTACTTTGTCTTTTCTCCTACACCCCATATCTGTATATCTGTAGGGAAGTAAGTACATACAAGATCGTTGAAGTTACTGGGACAGAATAGAGTCAGTGGGGTGGAGAATTCAGAGTGGGCAGCAGAGTAAGACAGTCTCAAAAACTGGAGAAAAAAAACACGGAAATTCAATCAAAAAACCACATACAAGGTTTTCTAAATAGAGATACTGTAATATAACACAGGCTTGGGTAGATAGGAATTAGAAGCTTGGTCATTTTCTAACTTTCATGTGGTGGTGGCACATGTCTTTAATCCTAGCACTCAGGAAGCAGAGGCAGGTCCACCTCTATGAGTTCTAGGTCATCCTGGTCTACAGAGTTCCAGGACAGTCTCTCTACACAGAAAAACCCTGTTTTTGGAGAAAAAGAAAAAAATTGCTTTAATTCTCTTTGTTTCCATGAGTGTAAAACAAAGAGACTAATATTACTACTAGGACTTTGAAGGTCCCTTATTGTTTTGTTTACTGATTATTGGTTAAAAACTGTAAGCCAGGATGCTGGTGCATACCTAGTGTCCCAGGACTTGGTAGGCTCAGAAAACTTTGAGACAGGTTGTTACTATGTAGCTGACCTTGAAGTCAGATCCACTTGCCTCTGCCTCCCCAGTGTTGTGATTAAAAGCATGTGCCATGGCGTGGGGCAGGACTGAGAGTTGAAGGCCAGCCTGGGCAAGTTATCAACGCCCCTGTCTCAGCTGAGGATTGCAGCACAGCAGTACATAGGAGGAGTGGGAGACAGATAATCGTGCTCCTAAGTTCAGCTCCTAAGTTCAGCGGAGGGAGAAAATTCAGGAGGTCATGCATCATTAAAGAAGTCTTACTGAGGAAGTTACTGGAGGTTGCCACTAGGGGTAGTGCTCCAAAGGCAATAAAAGGAAAGGTGAGGTTGAGCCAAAGGGTGAGATTTATAATTCTGTTTTCTTTCTCTCATTCTAGGATCTGAGAATATGGAGGCTTCTCCAGTGGATGAGTTTGAACATACACCACAGGAGAGGGATGGCCCAGAGTTCAAGGAAGAGGAGCAGTTAGGCCCGGGTCATGAAGTAGGAAATGCTTCTCTAAAACCTGAAGGCATTCAGAGCTGGGATGACTTATGGGTCCGCAGAGAGGGTCTTGGAAAGCATCAGCCTCGAGATGCAGTTCCCCGGGTCCTGGGAGAACCCAGATGGGGACAGGGCAGTAATGACCGAGCTGCGGTGTGTGGTGAGTGTGGCAAGAGCTTCAGGCAGATGTCCGATTTGGTAAAACACCAGAGGACTCACACAGGGGAGAAGCCCTACAAGTGTGGTGTCTGTGGCAAGGGCTTTGGGGATAGCTCAGCCCGAATCAAACATCAACGAACTCACACTGGTGAGAAGCCCTATAGGGTTCGGCCACCAGCCCCAGGTCCTCCCAAGATGCCTCGGTCTCGGATTCCTGCTGGTGAACGCCCCACTATCTGTGGTGAATGTGGCAAGAGCTTTCGGCAGAGCTCTGACCTGGTAAAACACCAGCGGACACACACAGGAGAGAAGCCCTACAAGTGTGGCATCTGTGGCAAGGGCTTTGGTGACAGTTCTGCCCGAATAAAGCACCAGCGAACACACAGAGGGGACCAGCTCCCCCGGCCAGTGGTTCCCCGACGGCAGCCCTCTCAGGCAGCTCCAGAAGCTACACACAGACCTAAGGCCCAGGACAAGCCATATATCTGCACTGACTGTGGCAAGAGGTTTGTGCTAAGCTGCAGCCTACTGAGCCACCAACGCAGTCACTTAGGACCCAAACCCTTCGGGTGTGATGTATGTGGAAAGGAGTTTGCACGGGGCTCGGACCTGGTGAAGCATCTGCGGGTACACACGGGTGAGAAGCCCTACCTGTGCCCTGAGTGTGGCAAGGGCTTTGCTGACAGTTCTGCCCGTGTGAAGCACCTCCGCACCCACAGTGGCCAGAGGCCTCACGCCTGCCCAGAATGTAACCGCAGCTTTAGCCTCAGCTCCACTCTCCTCCGGCACCGCCTCACCCACATGGAGCCCCAGGACTTTAGTTTCTCAGCCTACCCAGTAGCCCCGCTCATCCCTAGCCCACCTCCACCTCCTCTTGGCACTAGCCCCTCACTGACGCCTCGAAGCCCCTCACAGTCCAGCGATGGGCCTTTCGGCCTGCCTGGCTTGGAACCAGAGCCTGGGGGCCCGCAGGCTGGGGAACCACCCCCACCACTGGCAGGTGACAAGCCCCACAAGTGTCCTGAGTGTGGCAAAGGTTTCCGCCGAAGCTCTGATCTGGTGAAACACCATCGTGTTCACACAGGGGAGAAACCTTACCTCTGTCCTGAGTGTGGCAAGGGTTTTGCTGACAGTTCTGCCCGAGTCAAGCACCTCCGTACCCACCAGGGCGAGCGCACTAGACCACCACCACCACCTACTCTCCTGCGGCCTCATAATCCACCTGGTTCTGTACCCATAGTCCCTCAGTCTCGAGTGCAGGGCCAGCCCTCTGGACCCAGCCAGCTTCATGTGTGTGGCTTCTGTGGGAAAGAGTTCCCCCGGAGCTCAGATTTAGTCAAACACAGGCGTACACATACTGGGGAGAAGCCATACAAATGTGCCGAGTGTGGCAAGGGCTTCGGTGACAGCTCTGCTCGGATAAAGCACCAGCGTGGGCATCTGGCCTTAAGGCCCTTTGGGGTAGGGGATGGTCTGCCAATGCCCCTTCAGGAGGAGTCACCAGCAGGAATGGAGTGACGGGGAGGGTAGGGAGGATAGAAGCCCAGGGTTACGGTGCGGGGGTGAGGAGGACGTGAGTAGCTAGAAACAGATTAGAGACTACATAACTTTCATGCTCAGGAAACTGTGTTAGGTGTTGGGACCTTGCCAGTATGAGCTGTGTCACAGCTTCTAGCACAGATTAGGCCCTTGATTGTTGTAAAATTGATAAGCTGGCCTCAATTCTAAAATCCTACTGCCTCCTGTTAAGAACACACCCCTCAGCTGGACAGATTTGTGTCCAAACTTTAGTTCTAGAATTCAAGAGGCAAAGGCAGGCAGCTCTCTTGAATTCATGGCCAGGCTGATCTAGAGAGTTCCAGGTAGGCCAGAACTTCATGGTGAAACAGAAAACAAAAACCTTGATCCTCCAACCTCAGTCTGGGAGAACAGATTGTTGGAATTTTAGGTGTCAAGACAAGGCAGAGGCATCTTGACGCCCCTGAGGGTGAGGTATTGCTGTGGAGAAAGCAGTTTTCACCTCTGCTGTGGGTCACAGGACATGGTTTTATCCAAGAAGGGCACTTTGGGAAAGAGCTTATACCTGTATGCTTTTGCGGGTCCTTCCCACTCAGACACTGGGACACTGATGAAACAAGAGCCAGCAGGAGCACTCAGATTCCCGTCTGGATGCAAAGCCTAGGTCATCTTGGACATCTGCAAAGACAGCCTGCTGAGCAAGAGCAGGGCCAGTGCAGGCCAGAGAAGCTTCAAATCTCCACGGCTAAGTGTTTGTCTGTCTCCTTATTAATAAATAGCCCCGTGTCTGAGGTTTGCTGTGCGTGAATGTATATATGTGGTGTACGTGGGTGAGTACAAAGTCCAGGAGGCTGAAATAGGTATAGAGGCTGCCATAGGCAAAGCCCTCAGCCATGATATTTAAATGGGTCCCATGCCTTAAGTCTGTTAAATAAAAGAGATTGTCTTAGACAACTAAGCTGCTTTCATTGGAAGGTGTCAGGGGTCATACCTGTAGTCCCAAAATTTAGGAGGATGAGGCAGAAGGATCACTGGGGTCTGAGACAGGCTGGGTAGTCTTCAGGTCTGTCAACTGATTCCCTAATCCAAGGTCTGGTCACCCATAAGAACCTAGCTACAATATGGACCCTTGAAAAGGTTGTAAGGTAGGTGCCAAGGAGGGAGGACCAGTGACTGGGAAGCGGGAGACTGGTGATCAGTGAGCCTGGCAAAGCGATGCTAATTCATCAGCAAGGGATGTTGGGAGACCCCAGACCTTTAAAAAGTCAACTATTTCCCCAGAAGTGGAGCTTCCTCAGGAGCAGGAAGCAGGTTCCTGTCTAGGCAAGGAAAGGAGCGACCTAATTGGCCAATAGCAGAAATCATTAGCTCCAGTCATCTTATTTGGCAAGTTCGTGCCAGACCTGGTTACTCAGCTAATTGTTCAGGAAGTCACAGGAGTTCTCCCCAGAAATCAGGCCCTTGAGAAGCTGAATGCATCCCTGAAATCCTGGAACTTTGTCCCAGGGGCCTTAGAGACTTGTGTATGTCAGTGCATGGGCATCCTGTTGGCCCTGAATGGAGCCCTTTGAGGGACTTTAGGAAGGTTCTCCCTGATGCTTTGTCTCCTTTCTCTAACCCCAGTGAACTTTGTGAATTTCTGTTAGGCCGTGCCACTTGACTGTTCCACTGAAAACTTGCTGCTTACACACTGTGTAAAGCACAACTCCTGGGCCAGATGGGTGGCTCAGTGCTGAAGAGGACCTGTCTGTCTCCAGCACCCATACAGTGGCTTACACACCAGCCGTAGCTCCATTCGGGACCTGGCACCCTCAATTCTGTTGCACCAGACATGCACGTGGTGTGTGTAGATACATGCAAACATACACACAAAATTTTGAAATATTTCTTTTTAAAAGATGGAAACCTATGCTAATTCCAAAGACTAGAGGAGGAAGACCATCAACCCAGATCACCGTGGCCAAATTCAAGCAAGCAAAGCTTTTATTTGTGTACATGGGTTGCCTCCCCCTAAGGCAGGATATGAGGAAGACGAGGTTTCATAGTTCAGGAGTTAGGGGTTTCCAAATGGAGGATTTGGCAGGTAAATGGGTGGGGTCACAGAAGCATTACAGAAGCATAAGAAGTCCTTAAGGACCTCTTGAACCAAAGAAACAAGGTGGTCATAGGTGTCCTACAACCTTTTGAAACAGGCATGATTGCCCTTCCTGGAACAGGCAGCACAGAACCATTTGTAGTTAAGGTTACAGGTGAAGCAGCTGAATCCTTGAAAAACAGGTTTAATCAAAAGCAGGAATGGATCTAGTTGGTCTTCACTATAAAATGACTTTTAAGCCTAAAGTGGAGGCAGGGTAGTAGTCATAACTCCAGGTAGTCATAACAACCTTTTGAAACAAAGGTAGGGTTCCAAAATGGTGATAAGCAATTTTTTTTGCAACAAAGACATAGTTGCCATTTCCTGGAACAGGCAGTGCAGAACCATTTGTAGTTAAGGTTACAGGTGGCCCAGTCCTTGGAAAACAGATTTAATCATAATCAGGAATGAGCCTAGTTTTGTCTTTACAATGGCTTTCAAGCCTAGGATGGAGGCAGCTGGTTCATCAACGCCCGTTAGCCTTAGGCCTTCCACTTACATCGCTTTTTACAGAGTAAAAGGCTGAGAATTCAGCTGAGACAGTTAAAACTCAGACTTAGAGATTTGAAGAGGACTGATCCAAAACAACTGAGATAAACAGCCCACTGTGTCCTGTCTTGTGGATTTTTAAGTTTTAAGGAAGATTCTGAGGTGGAAGGTGTATTATATTTATGGGTGTAAGACGTCTCCCTCTCCCTTCCCTAGGATGAGTCATGTTGGGGTTCAGGAGTCCCTCCAGAGTAACTTGGATTCCAGAGATGAGCCACCACGCCCAATCTTCAAATTTCTGTTCTCAGTCCTATCAGGAGCTGATGCCCACAAACCACACGGACACTGACCTCAAAGACAGGGATGGTAGGTTGAACGCACACCCTCAAACTGATTTTTCTCTCTCAACTTACAAAGGCTAAAACTGCAAAACCCACAATGGGTCCATATGCAGGTGCAGGAAGGGCTACCCAGTGGTCAGCTCTGACTCAAGCCACTTTAGACAGAAGAGTTCATATGGACCTTTGATTTGATGGGTCCTACGTAAAGCTTTGTGGAATCCCTCAAGGTTAACAACCTCATACAGAACATAACAGATACGTGATCAGCACAACCTTGCTGTGAGTTTTTTCTCTGTGTCAATGACTGGCAGGCATATTACAGCAGCAATATGAAATAGTTGGCAGGCATGGAACAAAATGGCTGCAGCTCTGCTGGGGAGGGGACAAGCCTCAACAGATCAGATCCTTTTAGGTTATTTCTTTCCACGTTACTCTTGAAAAGCCCACAAACAGGGAGGGGGGAGGAATCAAAGCCACAGTAATGAAGAGAGTCTTTGAGAAGGCAGACCTTCCTTGGTGCACATGGATGGCAAAGTGGTGTAGGGCTATAGTTTCTTATAAACCAAACCCTAACTGCCACTTTAAGAATATTTAACTAGAGTTGGAAAGAGGGCTCAATCGATAAGAGCATTTACAGCTCTTGCCGAAGATTTGGTTTGGTTCCCTGCACCCATATGATGGCTCACAACCATCTGTTACTCCAGCTCCAGATCTGATGTCTCTCCTAACTTCGTGGAGCTCCTGCAGGAATGTGGCACACAAACATGTATTCAGGTGTGCACAGATACACATTAAAAAAAAAAAAAAAAAAAAAAAAAGACGGGTTGGGATTTAGCTCAATGGTAGAGCGCTTGCCTAGGAAGCGCAAGGCCCTGGGTTCGCTCCCCAGCTCTGAAAAAGAGAAAAAGAAAAAAAGAAAAAAAAAGACATTTTAAGAAGCTGGAGTGGGATTGGAGAGATAGCTCAGCGGTTAAGAGCACTGACTGCTCTTCCAGAGGTCCTGAGTTCAATTCCCAGCAACCACATGGTGGCTCACAACCATCTGTAATGAGATCTGATGCCCTTCTCTGGTGTGTCTGAAGAGAGCAACAGTGTACGTATATAGAATAAATAAATCTTGGGCTGGGGATTTAGCTCAGTGGTAGAGCGCTTACCTAGGAAGCGCAAGGCCCTGGGTTCGGTCCCCAGCTCCAAAAAAAAAGAACCAAAAAAAAAAAAAAAAAATAAATAAATCTTTAAAAAAAAAAAAAAAAGCCAGAGGGCTAGCTGATCTGTCGGAGGCACAGAGTTTGGTTCCCAGCACCCATGTGCATGTGCATTCCTCACAATTGCTCTAGAGTCCGCCTCAGGAGGTCAGACATCTTCTTTCAGCCTATTTGGGCATCTGCAAGCATGAGGGCACACATAGACATGTATCTTTTTAAACAATAACCTTAAAGCATCTAACTGCAAAGGAGGTTCTGACCATCAGAAGGCAGTTCCAAGCCTCTTCTGCTACCTCATGCCCTGCTCCCCTACCCAGTCTGTTTAGTCCTCCAACTCTTTCCTTTTGAAATGGAAGTTTTTATCTTTTGCCCAGGCGGCTTTGAACTCAGGATCCTCTGGAGTAGCTTGGATTCCAGATGTGAGCCACCACATCTAACTTCAAATTTCTGTTCCCAGTTCTATCTGGAGCTGATACCCATGGGAGGGAGTCACTAGACACTATTGGTAGTATCAGAAGTGTGTCTTATGAACACAAACTGTCCTCTCTGCTTTTATCTTCCTGCCCTCTATTTTTCTTTTTTTAATTTTCTTTTTAAAGATTTTATTTATGTATATGAGTACACTGTTGCTGTCTTTGTGCACACCAGAAGAGGGCATCAGATCCCATTACAGATGGTTGTGAGCCACCATGTGGTGGTTGGGATTTGAACTCAGGACCTCTGGAAGAGCAGTCAGTACTCTTAACTGCTGAGCCATCCATCTCTCCAGCTCCTTTACTATTTTTTCTTTCTTTTTTTTTCTTTCTTTTTTTTTTTGGGGGGGGGGGAGCTGGGGACCGAATCCAGGGCCTTGCGCTTGCTAGGCAAGCACTCTACATCTGAGCTAAATACCCAACCCCTTACTATTTTTTTATTAAAAAAAAATTATATAGACTCTCACTACGCAAGCCTGCCTGGCCTTCAACTTACAAAAATCCACCTGCTTCTGCCTTCCCTATGCTGAGTGGCACCATGCTCATTAAAAATAGAGTGATAGGCAAGATAGTACGGTAATATTGTGAGTGGATTTGACCTTGGGCTATTTCCACCCACACTACCAGTTGTCGGAAAGGTTTCCTTACTGTATAATTTAGGCAAATCAGTCCTCTCTGAACTATCTTGAAGCGCGTATGTAAAGTGAGGCCGTGATCCTTTGTGCTGAGCAAATGTGCAAGTGTGTAAAACAGTAAACTTACAAGAACAGGTACCCAAGCCAGGCGTGGCAAGTCCTGCCTATACCTCGGGATTGAGGGTGGGAGTGCAGAACTAGAACTAGGTTTACATCTAGTGAGCCTTTGACTCAAGTCAGAAAAAACACACGGTAAACGAAAGCGACAGATTGGGCGGTGGTGGAGCTGGGCCGCAAGCGGGCAAACAGCAAGCTGCCAGGAAGGCCAGTGGACGGGAAGGCGACGCGAGAAAGAACGAAGAAGGAAAAAGGAGGGGAAAGAAGAGAGGAGGCGACAGGGCCCACTCTCCAGGCCGGGCGCCAGCGAGAGGCCCAGACCCGCGGGAGCGCACGTGGCCAACGCGGGCACAGCAATCTCGGTGGGGCGTCGAGACCCAGCAGCGGCGGAGTCCGACTGAGGGTGGTTAGAACTTGGTTGCGGGGCCTTGAAGGCCGGGTTAGGCATCTTCTGTTCGTTAGGAGTTTCCGGGTCGCCGATACCTCAGAGTCCCGGCTCCCCCTCCCGGGGCGGTTAGGCACAGAAGCCCAGGCCTCAGGCCTCTCCCCTAGGGGCGTGGCCAGATGCTCTAGCCAATGAATGGCCGCCCCTGGGGCCCCGCCCCGCCCCCGCCTCCGGAGCCGCGGCCTTCGCAGAGCACCCAACCGCCCCTCGCCCAGGCCCGGGGCCGCACGAGCACCGAACCTCGGGCTGGTGAGTGCGCACTCCACCCCAGGGCTTCAGCTCCAGCGGGCCTTCAGCCGGTCCCTTAGCGCTCGGGTCGCCGACCCAGGCTCCGGGGAGTGACTCAGCGCGAGGAGGGTGGCAACTCGCGGGAGCTGGAGATTCGAACTGTTCAGGGCCCTGAATGTCGGGATGAGTGGGGTGAACGGGTGTCTTCCGAGCTGGGCCCTGGGCAGTGCCGTAGCGTGGGGCTGGGTTAGGGTGGATGGGAGAGGACTAGACTCCGAGCCTGGGCAGGGCGGGGGAAGCCACGGCTGCACCGCCTTGTCTGGGCCGGGGCCACAGTGGGGGTGGGGGTGGGGGTGGGGGGCGGGTCCTGAGCCTCTGATCCAGCGCCCCGCCTCAGGACACCAAGATGCCTGGCGAACAGCAGGCAGAGGAGGAGGAGGAGGAAGAGATGCAGGAGGAGATGGTGCTGCTGGTGAAGGGTGAGGAGGAGGAGGGTGAGGAGAAGTATGAGGTGGTGAAACTCAAGAGCCCTGTGGACAACAAGGAGGTACGTGTTATACCCTGATCCCACCCCCACCCTCGAACCTGTACTAGGTTCACGGTCCCTCAGATAGAAGTCAGAAATCCTGCCCCCCCCCCCCCCCCCCCGTCTTCTCCTGGATCCGAGATCTAGAAACTCAGAATTGGCCTATCCTTGTGCCCTCTGCCCTCCGACCTGATTGGATAGACGTTTGGCCCACCGTGAAAGCCAGACACCATGCTGAGTCCTGCTTGAGGCACTGTGCCACTTGAGTGGTTTCAGTCTCTATGCAGCTTGACGTCTGTAAACTCACAATCCTGTATCCTGAGTCCAGATATAGGAGTAGCAAAGGCCAGAGGTCAGGGAAGACGAGGTCAGGCGACAATAACAACAGCTACCTTATGCATAGTTTACCGTGTGCCTGATGCTATTCCAAGCACCTCAGTCTAGTTTGTAGGTAGTATTCACTCCATTTTATAGGTGAGGAACTGAGTCTTAAGACATTTGGTAACTGACCTAAGTGACTGCCCCAGACAGAAAGAATGGCTTTGTCAGTCGGGAGCTATGGGACAGCAATTCTCTCATACTGCTGCACAGCTCCAGGCAGGTTGGTTGGCAGACCATGCTGGAACCTGGGTTTTCTTCTGAAGGTTTTCAGGACATCAGAATGAATTAGAGCCTGCCTTTTGAGACCTTAACTTTCACCAGCTATTTTACTTCCCAGAGCTGTCAGAACCCTGGACCGTCCCTGTGTCGTGTCAGTAGACTTGAGTTCAGTCGGAGGGTTCTGGCTGCCTTGGGTTTTAGGGCCTACACCTCAGGGGATTAAAGTCTAGCTCCCCCTAGTGGACTTGATGAGTTGTTGGGAAAGGAGACCTTGCTAGGCCTCTTGCACTCTTAACTGTGAAGTACTATTCTTCTCAGCCTTCTTGTCTTGTCATCTTCACCCAGCTTGACTTTCAGACCCTGTGTACCCTTTGGTTTGAACACTAAGGACCTAGTGCTCTAGAGCTTAATTAAGATGGACTTCCATTCCCATCACCTCCCTGTCAGCTGACAACGTTTTGGCCTTCTTAATTCTTCTTGCAGTACTAAGGATCAGACCAAGGCTTTATGTACGATAGCCAAGCCTTTTCTATTGAGACAGGGTCTCAGCCAAGCTGCCCATGTGGGCCTAGAACTTATTCTATGGTTCAGGCAGGCTGTCCTTTGACCTTGGCCTTCCTATTAATTGAGTGGGTCTCAGGCTTGAGCAAAGCCACTTGGCTTCGTATCGTCTCTGTGCCTCAGTTTCCTCATTCGTCAAAGGCCAGCATAGCAGCACTTCCTCTTGGAGATGTAAGGATTGAGTGAGTTAGAGCTATGCCTTGCACATAGCAGTGTGTAAGTACTTCCATTTTGTCTTTGTCCCTGTGGGTTTGTGGTATATGTGAATATGTGAACCTACCTGTTCTGAAGCTGGGCAGGGACAGCAGGCACCCGCTCCAGTACTGTCCACCTTCTTCCCTTGCCAGGCTCTCTCAGTGAGGGCATTCAGTGTGGACCTTGAAGGTTTGTGTGGGGAGGGAGGTGGCTGGTAGAGGTGAGGAAGGGCAGGCAAGAGCCAAGGCTCACAGAAGGTAATGCTAGAAGATTTTGTTGGGGCCAGAGTGTGAAAGGCTGTTAAGCAGGACAGGGTAGCAATTTGGGCATACTGTGTTCTGTCTTGTGACACAGGAAGTCTTAAGCCAACTGATAAAAATGATTAGATTTTCTGTTGAAAAGAACCCGTGGTAGGGAGCCAGGGATGTATTGTCTGTAGAGCAGTTACATGCAGAAAGTGCTGGTCCCAGGGCCACATCATCAGGCATGGTGGCATAGACAGAGGCCTCAGGACGAGGGATGTAGAGGAAGGAAGATTAGGAATTTGGGGTAGGGACCACGGAGATGGCTCTGGAGTTAAGAGCACTTGCTGCTCTTCCAGAGGACCCAGGTTCAATTCCTAGCACCCATATGATGGCTCACAATACCTGTAACTCCAGTTCTGAGATCCAGTGCCCTCTTCTGGCCTCCAGGGACACCAAGCATATAGGCAAAATATTCACACACATCATGAATTGTTTTTATTTATTTATTTAATGTAGGAACATACCGTTGCTGTCTTTAAACACCAGAAGAGGTCATTACAGATGATTATGAACCACCATGTGGTTGCTGGGAATTGAACTCAGGACCTCTAGAAGACTAGTCAGTGCTCTTGACCACTGAGCCATTTCTCCAGCCCAGAATTTTTTTTTAAGGTCTAAGTTACCCTCAGTTATGTAGTGGGTTTGAGACCAGCTTAGGCTACATGAAACCCTGTATCAAAGATAACAACAAAACCCCCAACCAACGAAAAGCCCAACAACAACATCAGCTGTGAAGGTTGGAGGCTTGCTTTGAAGTAGCAGCAGTAAGAGAGAGAGGTGTTTGGACACCACCACTGAAACAGCTTAAACGGAGGGATAAAGAGAAGGTTCATCATGAAAGTCATCAGAGCTCTGTTGGGTCAGATTGTATAGTATCAGGTAGTGAGCAAATCCTAGCTCTACCAACTTTGCCTCAGCTTCTTCAGTAGTGAGCACAGAGTGTGCTGGCACGGTGATGATGCACACCTTTAGTGCCAGCACTCAGGAGGCAGAGACAGGACGCTGTCTGAGTTTAAGGCCAGCCTGGTCTATGCATCAAATTCTAGGACACCCAAGACTGTATAGACAGCCTCTGTCTGAGACAGACAGATGAAAGCGTCAATCTGGAATCTGAGTAAGTGGATATGGAGGAGGGTGAACCAGTGGAGGTTATAGACAGGCACAGTTGGCCCTTGGCCAACAAAATAGCACAATGACCTGCCTCGTGGCTTCCCTTATCCTCTTTTGTCCATGCACATGTTAACTATCTCAAAAGTGCCTTCCAGCCAGCATCATACTGCATTCCTGTAGGAGGACTACAAGTTCCAGGCCAGTATGGTCTACATGGCAAGTGCCTGTCTGGGTTGTGGCATCCAGTACCAGTAGATGGTGATTATTACAGCATTGACAGTGTCAACAGTGGCTGTTCTTTGTTAAGAATAGGCGTCAAGGGGCTGTGGGTATAGCTCATGGGTAAAGCTGGCCTTACTGTGTGGGTCAGTTCCCAGGCCTAGAGGAAAATGGTCTCTAGTGATGCTACACTCAGAGTGTGGAGTAGGCTTTGTCTGCCTGTAAAACTATGATCTGTCTGAACTTTCAATTATATGTATTTGAGTTTGAGTATGGGGTACAGTGATTGCCATGGTATGGGGTTATCATGGCACCTGTGGCACCCAGTGGACAACTTTCCTTCTACCAGGGTGGGTCTTAGGGATTAGACTCAAGTCATCAAACTTAGCACCAAGTGCCCTCACCAGCCTGACAGCCACCTCATGCTCAGCTTCAGAAACACGTGACCCTGAACCAAACTGTGGTTCAGCCCACAAACTTTTGTCCGCTGTGCACCTGCTCTCTCTGGCATAGCTCTTCTCACCTGCAGACCGGACGGCTTCACTTTACACTTC
>NC_141534.1:194825000-194880000 GCF_021556685.1 Rattus norvegicus
CCTCCCCCCATACCTTACGCCATCACAACAGTGTCTTCCCAGCCTATGTGTATCTGCAGCATTCCAGCAATACCTGCATTAACCCATTACTCTCGTAGTAGGTAGGATTTCTCCAGGGCTGAGGAAATTTGTAGGCAAGCTCTCTGTCACTGCTACATTATCAGCACTTGGGTTTTGTGACAGGGTCTCCATATGTAGCCTAAGTTGGCCTGGATCTCTCTCTCTTTTTTTTTTTTTCTTTTTTTCTTTTTCTTTTTTTCGGAGCTGGGGACCGAACCCAGGGCCTTGCGCTTGCTAGGCAAGTGCTCTACGCTGAGCTAAATCCCCAACCCCTGGCCTGGATCTCTTGATCTGCCTGTCTCACCTCTACGATGCCAGTATTACAGACACCTGGTACTTTATATCTAATATCAAATCCCCAGTGTCTCTAACTATATAACCTATAACGTGCCCAATAAATTTTGTGAATTAATACAGGTAACTGTAATGTCAGCTGGAAGTGATGTATTAAGTCTTGTAAGGCGCACCATCACGGAGGCAGGCACAGTTCCCTGTTTCACAGATGAACTGAGGCTCAAAGAGTTTGCAGTTTGCAGGGGCCTTTTAAGGCTGACCTATCCTCCCTTTGCCTGCAGGTTGCCAGCCAGATGCCAGTGCCGTCGGCCGACCCGGCGCGCCCCCACGCGTGCCCAGACTGCGGCCGCGCCTTCGCGCGCCGCTCCACACTAGCCAAACATGCGCGCACGCACACGGGCGAGCGCCCCTTTGCGTGCACGGAGTGCGGCCGGTGCTTCTCGCAGAAGTCGGCACTGACCAAGCACGGTCGCACCCATACAGGCGAGCGACCTTACCAGTGCCCGGAATGCGACAAGCGCTTCTCCGCCGCCTCAAACCTGCGGCAGCACCGGCGGCGTCACACGGGAGAGAAGCCGTACGCATGCGCACACTGCGGGCGGCGCTTCGCGCAGAGCTCCAATTACGCGCAGCATCTGCGCGTGCACACGGGCGAGAAGCCTTACGCGTGCCCGGACTGCGGACGAGCCTTCGGCGGAAGTTCGTGCCTGGCGCGCCACCGACGCACGCACACGGGCGAGCGCCCGTACGCATGCGCCGACTGCGGCACGCGCTTCGCTCAGAGCTCGGCGCTGGCCAAGCACCGGCGCGTGCACACGGGCGAGAAGCCGCACCGCTGCGCCGTGTGCGGCCGGCGCTTCGGCCACCGTTCCAACCTGGCGGAGCATGCGCGCACGCATACGGGCGAGCGGCCCTACCCGTGCACGGAGTGCGGCCGGCGCTTCCGCCTCAGCTCACACTTCATCCGCCACCGTCGCGCGCACATGCGGCGCCGTCTCTACATCTGCGCGGGCTGCGGCCGAGACTTCAAGCTACCCGCCAGTGCCACAGCCGCCACGCCCACCGAGCGCTGCCCGGAGTGCGAGGGCAGCTGAGCCACGGCGGGGAAGCGAGGGGCACTTGGGACTTGCACCTGAATTGTTCCTTCCATGCCTGCACCTGGGTCGGGGTGCTCTGGGACTGGGCGATAGGGAATGTCCCACCGGGGATCCCTAGAACCATGCCTCGTCCCCAGCTACATTTCCTTGGCCCTTCTGAGTGAATAAAGTATTCTATCCTCACTTCACGATGCCTGTAAGTGAGGTGGGTGGGAAGGGGAACACTAGGTATAGAACCAAATGGGGCTATAAAATAGCCTGGAACTCGGAGACACACACACCTGGCTGGCTATGCCTCAATCTCAGTTCTGAAAAGAGGCATAAACAGGACATGTTCTTGACTAGATTATTATGTTTTGCGGTCCTTGAGGGTCGGTGTGGCAAAGGAGAGAAATGGGGCTGTGTAAATAGGTTTAAGTACTTCCTTATGTAAATACACTAGTGCCCCACCACCATTTAATTTTCTTTAAGATTTATTTTTATGAGTACACTATAGCCATCCACAAGCCATACCAGAAGAGGGCATCAGATCCCATTACAGAGGGTTGTGAGCCCCCATGTGGTTGCTGGGAATTGAACTCAGGACCTCTGGAAGAGCAGTCGGTGCTCCTAACCACTGAGCCATCTCTCCAGCCCCATTTAATTTTTTTAAAAGATTTATTTGTGGGGCTGGGGATTTAGCTCAGTGGTAGAGCGCTTACCTAGGAAGCGCAAGGCCCTGGGTTCAGTCCCCAGCTCCGAAAAAAAGAACCAAAAAAAAAAAAAAAAAATTTATCTGTCTTCAGTCACACAAGAAGAGAGTATCAGATCTCACTACAGATGGTTGTGAGCTACCCAGTGGTTGCTGGGAATTGAACTCAGGACCTCTGGAAGAGCAGTCAGTGCACTTAACCACTGAGCCATCTCTCCAGCCCTATTTAATTAACCTTAAGCTGACCCAGTACTCACTATATACACCAGGCTTGCATTTTCAGGAACCTTCTTTCTGAATTCTGGGATTACAAGCGTGCACCTTGCATCACCACAGCTAGCTCCAAACCTCATCTCCACTTTTGCAGACAGCTAGTGAATGGTACAGCAGGAAATAGACCATTGGTCAAGGAAACTGATGATCACAGGATTTAGGGGAAAAAAAAAAAACAAAAAAAAAAAAAAAACACTTGCAGAGGATCTGGGCTCCATCCTAAGCACCCATGTGGCTTAACAGCCATCCATAACTCCAGTTCGAGGGGACCCAAAGCCCTAACTTCTGACCTGGTACACAGACACATTATTGGCAAAACATACACACAAAAAATAGTTTTGGTTTGTAGCCCAAGCTATCCTCAAACGTATGTTCTTCTGTCTCAGCCTCCTTAATGCTGGTGTCACAGGTGTCACAGTATCCAACACCATGCCCCAAAGTAATCTTAAAAAGTAGGAAATGGGATGGGGGCATGAGCCATGGTTATGTGTGGAGGTTAGAGGGCAACTTGCAGGAATTGGTTTTCTCCCTCTACCATGTGGATCTCTGGGATAGAGTTGGGACACTGGTCACTGGACCATCTCATAAGCCTGGAAGTAATATTTGATAAGTGTGTGGATTTGTATAAATGAATGCAGGCGCCAGCCAAATCAGGAAGATTTGGAGCTAGGGTTAAGGCATTTGTAAGCTGCCTCTGCAAAAGCATTAAGTGCTAAGTGTGACAGTGCACGCTTTTAATCTCGGCACTTGAGAGGCAGAGGCAGATGGATCTCTGAGTCCAAGGTCAGCCTGGTCTACATAGCAAGTTCCAGGTTAGCCAACAATATGTAGAGACCTTGACTTAACAAAGACGAGGAAAAAAAAAAAAGACCAGGAAGTGCACTTAAGTGCTGAGCAATCTCTCCAGTCCCCAGAAGATTTTTTAAGATTTGTCTTGGAGAAGGAAAAGGAGCTGGAACTCCAGAGAAAATCAGAGAGGGGGGTTACAGATTTGATCAAATACAGGGACAAAGGAGGGGATAAAAGATAAAAAATTAAATGTTATAATATTCAGTGGGCAGGAATGTAAAACAGCCATTTTTAATCAGATGAATTCTTTTACCTGGGAAGGCATGAAGGGTCATTAGAGAAGGAGGCAGACAATCACCACATCGTGACCACTGGTTTCTCATCATTACCTCACTTTCTGGGAGGACTCTTAGGTGCCTCAGGGGACATAATGTGCTCACACACCATATCAACTGTTCACTCAACACCATCTAGCTAGAAAGGAAGAACAGAGATTGGCCAGGTCAGAGAGGTGGGTGGTCTTTCCTTGTACACAGGGACCAAGGAACGGAAGCTGTATTCTGTACTTATCAAAGACTTGCAGCCCATATTTACTTCCTGCTCTCTGCTTTTGCAAGTTTTAAATTATGAAAAGGCAGAACAGCAACTGTGAGTTACACTGGACAGAGCCCTGCTTCTCTGCAGGATTTGAGATATTTTGTCTAGGTTCTCAAGAAAAATCCAAACATTGTTGCCTTACGTTATTTTAATGAGAGAGAAAACACCAGGCCCAGATCTATGACTTAAAAAAGACCAGACTAGCACTGTTTTTCTAGGTGGAAGCCTGGTTTCCCAACTCAGAGGCAGGGTCTCCAGACCCCACAGCCTCGTTTTCAGAGAGGGTCCCACGGGGCAAGTCTGTGTACTTGCAGGCAGAGCCCCGGGACAGATGGACTGGGTAACGTTGGCGGTTGGTGTCCATTTTGGAGATTACTGCTCGAGGTAAGTCCACATGACAACGGGCTGCTAATGCCACCAGGTAGATGAGGACGTCACTAAGCTCCTCCTGAAGGGCTGCTCTCTCCTTTGGCTGCCATGCCTGAGGACCAGGCTCTGCGTCAGACTTCCACTGACTAGGAAGAGAACAGATATACAAGCTTACTAGTTTCTTGGGCCTGTCTATAAAGTTTCACACTACCACAGCCCAGAAAAATCTCTCCAGGGATAATCTACTTGCCTGGGCCCTGGGCAGAACCATGTGTGTTAACGGATAACAGCCAGACCCCCCATGACTTTACCTCAGCCACAGAGTGACCAAGAGAACACTTGCTGAGACACTCCGAGGTTCAGTTCTACTTTTCACTAGTGCTAGCTGCTGTCACTCCATACTAAACCCCGGACCTGAGTCAGTGCAGGAATTCACCTTCCTGTTAACTCCTCTCTACCCACTTGCTCTCCCACCCAAAGCCACCATTACCTCTTCTGTTTGTGGTCACTGTTCCTTCTACTATGAACACCACCCCCCATCCTCCTAGATTTCCCTTTCTTGATACTTCGGTCTCAATTCAGAGCTTATCATCTCAGAAACCCTTTCTCTCTCATCTGCTTATGTAATTATCCCCTTCCCGAGACTGACTCCTGTGTACCTCAGGTTTCAGTCTCCCTGTGGCCGAGGACGACCACCTACCTCCCCAGCCCTCAGCCTCTGCCTCTCAAGCCCTGGGGTTACATCACACACCACCACATCTGACTTGATTTTCCCTTAGCCCTTGTCAGAGTTCCAGATCACTTAAAACTCTTCTTCTACCAGGAGTGGAGGCTGTGTGGTCCACGGCCTCCCAGCCTTTGTTATAGATAACCTAGCTCACAACTGATGCTAACTCATCTGTACAAAAGGAATGGCCCACCCTCAAGTGCATTTTATATGCCCTCTAGACTTCATCCCACAATGGCTGCCCAGAGTTAGGTCCACACCAGCCTGCTCACTAGCCTGCTCTAATCCAATTTTCAGGTGTCCAATCTGCCCTGCAGGCACAGAAATCTTTCTGCTACTGAGGTTAGACCAGGCCTTCTGCCTGAACTCCAACACCTTCTAACTCCAATCTTATCCGCCTGGGCTTGCCTCACACCCTATCTTCCACAGTTCCCACTTCTATGTAAGGCCTACAGTGGGCTAGATACTTGGGCCACAAAGAGAACAAAAACAGATACAAAACCCCCCCTTTTCTTGGGAAAGCTAATTTTGAATTAGATTCTCCCAGAATCTAACTTGCCCTTTCTCATCTCACTACTACTTTTTAAAGGACAGATTTATTTATTCTGCAGATAGATGTAAGTGCCTGTTTGTATGGGCACTATGTATATGCAGAGCCTCCACGGCCAGAAGAGAGTGTGGGATCCCGTGAAACTGGAGTTATAGGAGGTTGTAACCTGGCACAGGGGTGCTGGGAACTGAACTCGCACTTCTGCAAGGGCAGGAAGTGCTCTTAAGCCCTGAGAAATCTCAGCAGCCCCACTGCCTCTGCAAAGGAAGTTCCCTGTCTGGCAGGCTACCTTTTAAAATTCCTTATTTCAGCTCTACACAGAGGTAAAATGCTTGTGACAACTGTCTGCCACCCCCAACACACACACACTCACTCTTTTTCCTTTGAGACAGGGTTTCTCTGCATAGCCCCAGCATCTTGAAATCCGCTGTAGAGCAGGCTGGCCTCAAACTTACATATCCACTGCCTGCCTGACTCATGCTGCACCACTACAGCCCTGCTGACTGTTCTTAGACCTCAGTCTACCTCACTGTTCTACACTTTCATTCTCTCCCTGGAAACTTCCTGGCACCCTACAGGGACTGTGGCCCTTGTGACTTCAGCAGCAGCACAGAATACAGCTGTAAGGAAAATAAAACAAACCCCAGTTTTTGAGGCTCAAATACATTCTCTCTCCACCCCCAAAACAGCCTCTTCCAGGAAGCCTCCCATCTACTCACAAGAGTTCTGCCAGCTCGCCCA
The DNA here is from genome assembly GCF_021556685.1 of Rattus norvegicus. NCBI lineage: Eukaryota > Metazoa > Chordata > Mammalia > Rodentia > Muridae > Rattus > Rattus norvegicus. The sequence goes on from NC_141534.1 coordinate 194,831,189, forward strand.
CTTCTCCCACCAAGGCTAGGAGCAGGTTCCGAGGCTGGTGGAACTGTTCCCAGTCCCGCTCAGCAGCAAACTCTGCATGGAGGCGTCGGCTGAAATAAAGGAGTGGAGGTTCAAGTCTCAGGGTTAGAGGACAAGATGCAGGTACCCAGCATACACCTATAAGGACACAGGCCTAGGAATCTTAACAGTCGATTTCTTGGATGTCCTTAAGTTACTACCTTTTTTTTTTTTTTTTAAAGATTTATGTATTTTATGTGAGTGCACTGTAGCTGTCTTCAGACACACCAGGAGAGGACATCGGATCCCATTGCAGATGGTTGTGAGCCACCATGTGGGTGCTGGGAAATGAACTCAGGACCTCTGGAAGAGCAACCAGTGCTCTTAACCACTGAGCCATCTCTCCAGCCCCAAGTTTCTACCTTTTAATAAGACTTTCTTATTGTCAGGAAATAAACGTGCCCCTGTACAGATTTTACCCTCAAGTCAAATTTAGCAACAACACCCTTTATTATTCCATTTTTTTTTTACTGCTAGTTCTTCTGGTACTCAACCTTAACGCCCCTATTCCCGCACACCTAGGTCTAACTAAATCACAGGATGTAATTTTGAGACATTGCCCACTGAGGCCTTCCTTGACATTCTGCAAGGAAAAAAAAAATAAAACATTTCTATGCTTCAGCTTCCCCTGTTCAACTGCCCATCACTCCTAGGGTGCAGAGGTACTATCCGACCTCTGTAACCTCTCCAAGGTTGTACTAAAAATTGGTACTAACATGCCCAGGGGCGTCACCCAATTTCCCTGGCTTCAAGTGCGCACTGTACACATAAGGTTTGGCTGGGCTCTCCAAAGAACTGCCAGGAGGGCCTGGGTGGACATGGGTATGTTGTTCTTCTTGTGGACCACGTGGAGGGACCCTCCCCACTACAACAAAAAGGTCAGTATCTCCAACCGAGGCTGGACAAGGACTGCTTACATGTCCTCAAGCGTGGGCTCTGGGCTGAAGCTGAACGGGCCGGCAGCAGCAGAGTCTTCTTGCCCCCCATTACCGCACACACCGGTACCAGCTTGGGACATTCCGCCCACCAGTCCCAGCCGCGCGGGAGCAAACTCCGCGCCACGTTCAGAGCCGCCTCTAGGGTTCCGACCAATCACGGTTTCTCTGTTGCGTCCCCGGGGCGGAGCCGGAGGGGGACCCAATCATATAGACGGATTTTTGCTACGCACCGCCTCTTCTCCGGCCTAGACCAATCTGAAGGGAGTTTCAAGTGTATTTTCGGTGCCCTCGAGTTCTTTCGCCCAGGCGAAACTCTTAAAGGGAAAGGTACGAAATCAATCTGGGAAAGAGACAGAACAGAAGCCTAATGTGACGTTGTTTGCTTAATGGGCGCCAGATGGCGCCAAAGTGAAATAGCAGACGCGGAGGAGGCGGGTCCACTCAGAGCAAAAACCCTACAGTTTGTGCGTGGTCACTTAGTTACGCTGTTTAAGGTTCCAGTCTTCACACAATTTGAAAAAGGTTGATGAGAAAAAGTGCAGGCTTCTAGAGAGGAGGAGAATCCAGGCTTTGTAACCCATTTCAGCGTCCTACCCCAGTGGATTCCAATGATTGGAAGCAATTGATCCATCCTTGTCCTACAGGGAGAGGAAGACATTCCTCCTCTTTACCTACAGCATAGAATACATGACACCGCAATTGGTGGCAGGTAGATAGGGTATGGCCGCTGCCCCATGGGTGACTATAACAGCCTTACACAATGCACAAGAGGACACCAAACTCGTTTACATAGGCTAGTTTTTGAAGCATTTTTTAAAAGATTTGTTTTATTTTGTTTGAGTACCCTGGAGCTGTCTTTAGACACACCAGAAGAAGGCACAGGATCCCATTACAGATGGTTGTGAGCCACCATGTGGTTGCTGGGAATTGAACTCAGGACCTCTAGGAAGAGCAGTCGGTGCTCTTAACCACTGAGCCATCTCTCCAGCCCCTTTTAAAGATTTTTTTTTTTTTTTTGGTTCTATTTTTGGAGCTGGGGACCGAATTTTAAAGACTTTTTAAAAGACTTGTTTTTTATTCTCTCTCTCTCTCACTTCCCCTTCTCTCTGTCTCTTTCTCCCTCCCTTACCCCCCTGCTCTGTGTGTGTGTGTGTGTGTGTGTGTGTGTGTGTGTGTGTGTGTGTGTGTTTCCAAGTATGTCTTTGGACCACTTGTGTGCCTGGTACCCAGGGCATCCAGAAGAAGATGTTAGATCCTGGAACTGAAGTTACAGACACTGTGAAATGCCAGTGGGAACTGGGAATAAAACTGTGGTCCTGGGGTTGGGGATTTAGCTCAGTGGTAGAGCGCTTGCCTAGGAAGCGCAAGGCCCTGGGTTCGGTCCCCAGCTCCGAAAAAAAGAACCAAAAAAAAAAAAAACAACAACAAAAAAAAAAAAAACCAAAAAAAAAAAAAAAAAAAACCAAAAAACTGTGGTCCTCTACAAGAGCAGGTGGTCTTATCTTTGGAGCCATCTTTCCAGACAGGTAAAATTTTTCTTCCTCAAGATCTACAAAAAGATTATGTGTATGCATGTGTGGGTATGTGCATTGGGTGTGTGCACATGAGTGCAGTTGTTGGCAAAGGAATCTCCTGAAGCTAGAGTTATCAGTGGTTCTGAGGTATGAAACCCTGATCCCTGAGCAAGAGAAGCAAAACTATTCTATACAGTGAACTCACTGTAGACCAGGCTGGCCTCGAGATCTGCCTACCTCTGCCTCCCGAGTGGGCCCCCCCATTGCCAGGCAAGTAACAAAGGTTCCCAACTGCTGAGCTGTCAGCACAGTGTTCCCTTTCCCGTTTTTAAAAAGTTTTTTTTTGTTTTTTTTTTGTTTTTTTTTTTTTTTTTTTTTTTTAGTGTGAGTACTGTTGCTGTTTTCAGACACCAGAAGAGGGCATCAGATCCCATTGCAGATGGTTGTGAGCCACCATGTGGTTGCTGGGAACTGAACTCAGGACCTCTGGAAGAGCAGCCAGTGCTCTTAACCACTGAGCCATCTCTCCAGCCCTCCCTTTTCAATTTTTAAGGGTTCCAGAATTGAACCCAGAGACTTGACTGTGCTAGGCAAGTTCTGTACCTGGTCCACAGAGCTACCCTAACGCTTTTCAGATTTTCCAATCTGAACAATCACGGAGTCACTGACCATGACAGGAGTGGAGTTACTTGAGAAGAAGGGTTGTTTTGTTGGTGTGATTGGTTTGAGTTTTTGAGGCAGGATATCACCCTTAACCCTGGAACTCACTACGTAGCTCTGGGTCCTGTCAAACTCATGCCAACCCCCCTGCCTCGCTTCCAAGCACTGATATTACAGGCCCCAGGCACGGCGCCAGCTGTTGATGTGTGTGGCCAGCTGCACAGAGGGCTGTTTGTCAATTATAGTCACTCTTCCTGTTCTTCACTTCAGAGAGGGCTTGCATTTTTGTAGAAATGAAAGAAAAAGGATGGGGAAGAAAGAGTCAGATGGTAGACACTGAGATCAGAGAGGAGGCTGGGTGTAGCTCAATGGTAGAGGTTTGCATGTAGGAAGCCTTGGGTCAAGCTCTAGCACCAAATTCCTAAATAAATCCCAAAGGTGTAGTGATTCCCTGGTACAGAGGGATCCTCTGGCAAGCCAGTGCATATATCTAAAGAAACAGAGGCATGAAGGTCATGCAGTTCTGTTTGTGACCGTGAGAAAGGTGAGAGCTCTCAGTACCGAGGCATGGAGGGCTGCGTACACAATGGGCATTGTTAGCAGTTCACAGAGTGCGAGCCACAGAAACAATTCTGAACTGGTTTAAACAAGGCAAGGGAATCTGAAGCAAGCGTGGGCATTCCTGTAATCCTTATCACCTGGGAGGCTGAGACGGGAGCATCAGAAGTTCAAGGTGAGCCTCAGCTACACTGAGACAATTTAAAGCCAGCCTGGGCTACTTGAGACCCGGCCTCAGCGACACAGAACAAAAAAAGAACAGTTTACTAAGTAAACAAAATTTGTTATAAGGGCAGAAGAATGACTCCTGGGTAAAGATTGGCCTGGGGAATGGACTGGATGGCGGCAGGAGATCCAGCAGTTCACAAATCTAACCACGGCAACCCTTAGGAGGAAGGTAATGTGGTCATCCCTGCTTTACAGAGAAGGAAACTGAGAGATTAAGCCACTTAAACAATTAGTAACGTAGTAACGCCAGACTCCAAACTCCTCCCTTTCGCTTTGAAGGCTGTGTTGTTGGTACCCATGCATGCAGCGCCTGCACAGGCCTTGGACTTGATCTTCCACGCTGCCTCACAACCACAACTAAAAACTCTGTGAAAAGATTGGTGCTGGGCATGGTGGGGCGCCCCTTTGGTCCTAGCATTTAAGAAGCAGAGGCAGGTGAATTTTTTTTTTTTTTTTTAATTTGAGGCCAGCCTGGTCTAAATGGTGAGTCCAGACTAGCGACGTCATAACTTGTCTAAAATAGAAAGGTGATTGGTTAGTTGGGTTAGCAGGGTGTGATGACTGCAACAGGCCCCCCAGACCTTAGCATGACTGACTCCATTCGGGCTGCAAAACTTAGCAAGTAAACAGTACCACCGGGGCTGGGGATTTAGCTCAGTGGTAGAGCGCTTACCTAGGAAGTGCAAGGCCCTGGGTTCGGTCCCCAGCTCCGGGGGGGGGGGGGGGGGAACAGTACCACCTGCCAAACTGAAACCGGAGGCCTAATTTGGTGGAAAAGTCCATAGACCTGGGGAAGTCTCTAAATGTACTAACCTTTCTCTTTGGCTTCTGCAGTTCTGCTGCTTGCTAACCGTTCTTGTTAACTGAGGTCTGTCAGCCCAGGATATGTTTTCTTGTGCTTAAAAGCTCACCCTACCTGCCACTCTGGGAGCGCAGGCTCCAAGTCAGGAGGCAACAAGTTGTTCTGCCTCAAGAAGTAGAACACAGTAGCTGTGTGGAGCTGGGACGTTGAGTGTGGTACCTGCCCCATCTGCAGGGTCCAGGTGATGGATGCCTGTCTTAGTTGTCAAGCTGAAAAACAAACGGAGCACTGTGCTGTGGTCTGAGGATAATGTAACCATTCCTTCCATAACTGCTGTGTGTCCCTGTGCGTGAAACAGAGCAATTGCTGCCCTCTGCGCCAGCAGGACTGGGTGGCCCAAAGAATCAGCAAATGAGAGGTGGTAGTGGCTCTCCTGGTGTGGTTGGTGACCCTGGACAACCTTGCCATCAAGTTATTGGACAAAGACTGGACACTCTGGGGATTCATTCTTCAGATAGAGAGGATGTGTGCGGCCTTTGAGACTCATCCAAGGCATGGTTTATCATTTTGTCTGTTTGATTTTGGGAAATTGTCTACAATTCAGAAGATAATTTATTAAAAGTCTCAGGGCTACACTGGGATCCTGACAAGTCTTTTTTTTTTTAAAGATTTATTTATTTCATGTATGTGAGCACACTGTCACTGTCTTCAGACACACCAGAAGAGGACATCGGATCCCACTACAGGTGGTTGTGAGCCACCATGCTGTTTCTGGGATTTGAACTCAGGACCTCTGGAAGAGCAGTCAGTGCTCTTTTTTTTTTTTTTTTTTTTTTTTTTTTTGGAGCTGGGGACCAAACCCAGGGCCTTGTGCTTCCTAGGCAAGCGCTCTACCACTGAGCTAAATCCCCAACCCCGCAGTCAGTGCTCTTAACCACTGAGCTATCTCTCCAGTTCATACACTGGGATCCTGGACACCCAGTGTAGTTGCTGGCTGGCTAATAAAGACTATAGACTATGGGCTGAAGCCGATGTCTGAGCAGTGTTCCCTGCTTTGGGGGGTACCACCACTGTGACACACACTTGTAATCTCATTGTGGCAAGAGTGAGTCTGTGGCCAGCCTGAGCTCCATAGTGAAGATACTTTTTGTGGGGGTAGGGTAGGGGACAGGGTTTCTCTGTGTAACATACCTGGCTGTTCTGAAACTCACTCTGTAAACCCGGGTGTCCTCAAAATCAGAGATTTGCCTTCTGGGATTAAAACTGTGCACCATGACTGCCCAGCTGTGAGATCTTGTCTTAAATAGAAAAAGCCCACAATATTTCCACTACATTGAGTGGCGTGCGGGTTAGTAGGCCTTAACCCTTGGCATCATGGTCAAGCTTTCTAAGTTGCAGAGTCGCACAGTTTTAGCATTTAGCTTCTGGAAGGTAATAAGAGCCTTTGTTAGTCAAGCCCCTTTCCATCGATCTTTCTCCTTTGTTTTTTAAACAATATTTATTTAATGTATACAGGTGTCTTGTCTGCATGTCTGAGAACAGGCTGGTCCTCAGAAGAGGGTGTCTGGTCACCAGGGACTTAAATAATGAACTGCCATGTAGGTACTGGGAATCAAACCCAGGTCCTCTGGAGGAGTCTCAGGGGTCATCTCTGTATCCTCCCCAGGAGACCCCACCTATAAGTGGGTCTGCAGTGGGCACATGGAGGTTGGAGGACAACTTTGTGGAGTTGGTTCTTGCCGCTCTGGGTCCCAGAAATTGAATTCATGTCTATGGGCTTATGGGGCAAGGGCCTGCCCACAATGAGCCATCTGTAAAGCACCTGGCAGAAACATCCATGGTCCTTGGTCCACATCAGCATCCTCTGAAGAACAGGCCGGTCCTAAACAGATGGAATGGGTGTGCATGTACACGTGGCCCCATTAGCTGGTCTTATTCCCAAGCCCTTCCCTCCACCCCTCATATCCAGTTGGTTTTCTCCAGTCTTCTTAGCCATGCTGTGGCAGCGCGGCCGACCTAGGCTACCTACCTAGTCTCCCAGGAGATTGTGTCTTTTCACAGCCAGGGTGACTCTCCCACACAAGCCAATGAATATTTTACAATGTATGGCTTGGGTCAGGCAAGCATGTCCAGGCCTACGTCTCTCTACTGCTCTTTCCAGGCTGTCTTGCATAGCCTTCCCTTCTGTTCTGTCCGTCATTCTCCTATAAGCACCATTTTCTCCCTGCTCTTTATCTCTCTTCTCCTCCAGAACCTGTTTGTTCCTGGGCTTGTTTGTTTGTTTGTTTGTTTGTTGTTTGTTTCTCAATACAGGGTTTCTCTGTGTGTAGCCCTGGCTGTCCTGGAACTGTGTACACCAGGCTGGCCTCAAACCCAGAAATCTGTTTGCCTCAGCCGTGCTGAATGCTGGGATAAGGTGTGCAACACCACCTGGACAACTTGCTTGTTTGAAAAAACTGAGTGTTTGGTTTGCCTGTCTGTGTACCACACATGTGCCTGGTGCCCACAGGAGTTACATGGGCCGATCAGAAAAGGGACACTGAAGGATGAGTTCAGGCTTCTCAGCAGGAGGGGGATCAGTTCTGAATGAGCACCAGAGCTTCCCAGAAGCACGCTTTACTAATTGTCACACAAACAGCAGTTTAGCAACTCAATTCCTACATACCACAATATCTTGTCAGAGCTAGGAGATGTCCTGAGGAACCATTACACAGGCATTAGAAGATTCCAGATGTGCCAGGAGTGTCTTATGACTGAGGTTATGCTAAAGTTCTGAAATTCCCAAGAAAGAGCAGCCCCATAAGTTCCAGAAAACAATTACTGATATTTACAAGAGATTACTTCAAGGCTAAGTGGCCATCACTCCAGAGTAAACCCTAGGTGCAGTGGCTTTTCAAAACTTCTGCTGCATCCACGGAGGTCAGAAAAGGACATCAGATGCCCTGGAACTGGAGTTATAGCAGCTGTGAACTGCCATGTTGGTGCTGGGAACTGAACTCAGGTCCTCTGGAAGAGCAGCCAGCGATCTTTCTGAGCCATTTTTCCATTTCCATGTGTGACACTGTTCCCCCTGTCACCTGCTGCTGTCACATGTGTGTCCAGCCTGTCCCCAAGGCCGGCTTGGGTGCTGCTTTATCACCAACCTTTAACTCTGCCTAGGTTAAGTAGAGGACCCACGCACCCAGAGCAAGCCTCTAGCCACTTCTCTTTCCTTTTCCACTGTCAAATGCAGTCTGGGAAATGAACCAATGAGAGCTTTAAGGGGTGGGGGAGGTGACTCAGTAGTTAAGAGCACTCGTTGCTCATGCAGAACAACCGTGTTTGGTTTCCAGAACCCGCATGATGGCTCACAACTGTTCCAAGGGATCTGACATCTTCTGTTATACATCGACCCCAAGCGTACATGGGGTGCACATACTTACATGCAGGCAAAACACACATATACATAAAACAAAAGAGATCCAGAGAGAGATGGAGACAGACAGAAGGATGGATGGACAGACAGATAGGGAGGCCCTTTAAGTGGACAAACAGGTCCAAGACTTGAATTTCTTCTCCAAATATTTGTTTTGTGGATAAGTGGTCCTGGCTTCCACTGCTAGGAGACAGCCAGACTTAAGCACTAGAAAAATGTAAAAGGGTGTTGGGTTCTCAAGCTCCCTCCCTCTTTCCCTCCTTTCTTCCTTTCTTCCTTTTTTCCTTCCTTCCTTCCTTCCTTCCTTCCTTCCTTCCTTCCTTCCCTCCCTTCTTCCCTCCATCAGTTCTGAATCCTACTCAGGCACTGATCAGTCTGAGGGTGTGACTGTTCCTGTCCTCTCGAAGGTTATACAGACTGGGGAGCAATTCTGTTTTATTTTAAGTGTTTATATTTACTATTGGCGTGTGAATGAGTGAGTGTGAGTGAGTGTATGCATTCGTACACACAAGTGCAGGTCAGAGGACAGCTCTAGGGGGTCTGTCCTCTTCTCCCGCCATGGGTTTGTTTTTTTGTTTTTATTTATTTATTTATTTAGTATACATCATATAGCTTTCTGCCTGCATGTACACCTATAGGCCAGAAGAGGGCATCAGACCTCACTACAGATGGTTGGGAGCCACTGTGTGGTTGCTGGGAATTGAACTCAGGACCTCTGGAAGAGCAGTCAGTGCTCTTCACCGCTGAGCCATCTCTCTGACCTGCTTGTCTGGTTTTTATGGTGCCAAGAACTAAACACAAGCCCCAACACACACTAGATAAACTTACTCCACCACTGAAACACATTCTTAGCCCTTCTAGTAGTTGCCTGAGAAAGTCTGTCTGAGATGAAGCCATTTTGATAATTTGCATGTTTCAAAAATGTCTTTGTTTTGAGAAAGGATCTCACTGTATAACTCTGACCACCCTTGAACTTGGGATCTTTACCCTGGGAATTTAAAACTTAAAAAAGTTAAAAGTTAGTAGTCCCTAAACTAGAGCATGGCATGGCGGTTCAAACCTATAATTTTGGTCCCTGAGAAACTGAAGCAGGAGGATTGTCACAAGTTCAAGGCTATCGTAGTGTTCATAGTGAGTTCCAGAGTAGTTCTGGCTATCAAATCTGACCCCTGCCTTAAGGCAAACAGTAATGACAAAATGTAGTATGCTAGAAATTCAAGAGGTATATGATTTTCAACTCATTTTCTGTTTTTGTTTTGTTTGTTGTTGTTTTTAAAGACAGGGTCTTATATAGCCCTGGCTTGTCTGGAACTCTCTACACACATGTGGGTGCCTGAAGTGGAAACTTCTGGTTTCTTTGGAAAGTCAGTCATGTCAAATGACGTTGTGGTGGGGCACGCAGGTGAAAGGATGTCTTGCTAAAGCAGACACATGAAAAGATGTGTGACGTAGGAGGAATGTGAATATGACCCATAGACGGTGGCAGCTGGGGCAGTGGTTAGCCTTGCTCCACCTTGCTGACTACAGGCACTGGTTCACCTTCCATTGCTTTGCTGAGGTTTCCTTGTGGTAACTTCATAGAGAGAAGCTCATTAAAGACTTTCCCGTGAGATTCCTGTGGCTTATTGTGGTTCCACAGACTTGGTCCGACTGGACTGAACTGCCCTTGCAGATTTGTGTGTGATGTCTGCCAAGTGGGCTGGACTGAGAACAATGAAGATTGGAACTGTCCCGAAGAAGTATTTCTAAACAGGTCCACTTCCCCAGTAACCTAATCTTTTTTTCCACTACCGCTGTAGGGTGGTGGGCTAGAAGGGAGGCTGAACCCTTATTAAAGTAGGCTATGAGAAATATAAGCCTACAGGTGACTTTGGACCCTTGATCTTCCTGTCTCCACCTCCCAAGTGCTATAATTACAGGTATGTACCACCAGGCTTAGCTTCTTTCTTTCTTTCTTTCTTTCTTTCTTTCTTTCTTTCTTTCTTTCTTCCTGTCTGTCTTTCTTTCTTCCTTCCTTTCTTTCTTTCTTTCTTTCTTTCTTTCTTTCTTTCTTTCTTTCTTCCTGTCTTTTCCTTTCTTTCTTTCTTTCTTTCTTTCCTCCTTATTTCCTTCCTTTCTTTTTAAAATTGTTTTTACCTCTCTGTCTCTCTGTCTCTGTTTCTCTCTCTCTCTTTAAACTAATTTTTATTTATATAAGTGCACCGTAGCTGTCTTCAGACACACCAGAAGAAGGCACCAGATCCCATTACAAATAGTTGTGAGCCACTATGTGGATGCTGGGAATTGAACTCAGGACCTCTGTAAGGGCAGACAGCACTCTTAACCGCTGAGCCATCTCTTTACCCCTGCTACTTTCAACTTAAGAAAAATAAAACCAAAACAAGAAACCCCCTTTTTATTTTTAGCTTTTTACATGTCTGCGTGTTTTACCTTTGTGTATGTATATGCACAATACATATGCCTGGTGCCCTCAATTTCGAAGAGAGCGTCAGATCTCTTGGAACTGGAGCTGCGGATGGTTGGGAGCCACCATGTGGATGCTGAGGACGGCACCTGGGTCCTCTGAAGAGCAGTGCTCTTAGCTGTTGAGCAGTCTCCAGCCCGCGTTCAGCTTTCTAAGTTTGAGAACACTTGCATTATTGTCTGATACATTTCTTGCTTCCTTTGGTTTTTCACACAGAGAGTCTTTCTCACAGCCCTGGCTATCCTGGATCACTCTGTAGAGCAGGCTGGTAGGTTTCTTTCTTCCACCAGCGTTGTGACTGGAGCTCCCCGGGGGCTGCTGGACTTCCTGATTTTCATGTTTTCCTTGTCTGTTACACATCTACTTTAGGAACTTTGTCTTCTGATAGCCTCTCCCATTTATCATCTCTTGCTGCACTTCGGGTTCAGCTTTCCAGATCCTGGTATTTTGTCTTTTATAAACACCCTTTTGTAGATACCTCCTCTTTCCCATACATTACCCCTGAATTGTCTCTTTCCCTTGAGTTTTTTTCCCAACTTGGAAGCTTGCTTCAAATGTCTGGTGATCCTTGATTGCTCAGACATTTAAATATTTAAATATAATTTAAAAATAAGAATGAGCCTGGAGGCAGTTTATTCCCTGCACTTGGGAGGCAGAGGAAAGCGAATCTGAGATTCAGGCCAGCCTGGTGTACAGGTCGAATTCCAGGACAGCCAGGGGTTACACAGAGAAACCCTGTGTGGAAAAAAAAAAAACAAAAAACAAAGAAAAGACTGATCGGCCTACTTGGATATAGTGGTGCACACCTTTAATCCATACACTTTGATTAAAGCAGAAGCAGGTGGATTTCCATAAGGTCAGCCTGCTCTACATCAAGGAGTTTCAGGATAGACTGAGCTACACTCGTGTACCTCTCTCAAAATAGGAAAAAATAGACTGGGGGTAGGGGTGGGTGGGGGAGTGACCTGGATGTAAAGTGAATAAAATAAATGGAAAAAAATAAAACAAGAAGAAAAACAGCAGCAGCAGCATGAGGGGCCAGAGCATGGCTCAGTGGTTCTTGCAGGAGACCCAGGTTCCTTCCCTAGCACCCACGTGACAGCTGACAAGCATTTGCAACTCCACTTCCAGGGGATCCAAAGCCCTCTTCTGGCCTGAGTATGGGGCCCACTGCAGGTGCCAGGTGCGTGTGATACACACATATACTCAGACCAAACATTCATACACATAACAATAATAGAAAAACTGGAAAATAAGCCGGGTATGGTAGTACCTATGGCACATGGGAGGCAGACGCTGGCAAATCTCTGAGCTCTGGGTCAGCCTGGTCTACCTAGCAAGTTACAGGCCAGACAGGACTATATAGTAAGACCTTGTCTGAAACAATGCCAAAGACATGAGGGAGCTAGGGAGTGTGGCTCAGTGGTGTTTGCCTGCCATCTAGTCTGCAGAAGGGAAGCAACATGAATGCACTGAATCAAACCTCAAGTGGGAGACTTCAGGATGGTGTTTTCCTTATAAAGAGCTCTGTGAGGGTTGGGGATTTAGCTCAGTGGTAGAGCGCTTGCCTAGGAAGGGTAAGGGCCTGGGTTTTGTCCTCAGCTCCGGGGGGAAAAAAAAAAAAGAAAAATAAAGAGCTCCGTGCTTGTATTTAAACATCTGGTTACTGGTCATTTTTTCTAGAGTATCTCGTCTGTGTCATGCTACTGATGGCTGCTTCCTGGCTAGGGTTTTTTTTTTTTTTTTTTTTCTGGTGGTAGAGATTAAACTAGGACTTTGCCCAAGCTACGCCACTGCAGTACTGAACTACATACACCTCAAGCCCTGCCCAGCGTTTTTAAAACTTTTCTTTCTCCTCTATCACCATCTCTACCCCCAACGTCCAAAGTACTAGGCACTGAACCAAAGCTTTTATGCACGCTAGGCACTTTCCAGCAAATCCTAGGTCAGAGCTTTCTTTTGTAGGGGGGCTGTTGAGAAAGTGTCTCACATAGAGGTAACCCAGGCCAGCCAGCCAAGGACCAAGGATGATCTTGAATTTCTGAGCCTTTGCTTCTACCTCCCAAGTGCCAGTGGCACCACCGGCCTTATTTGGTGCTAAGGACTGAACCTGTGCCATCAGGTATGCTAGGCGAGCCCTCTACCAACTGAGCCACATCCCCAGCCCCTGGCTGATTTTTAATGGTTAAGAGGAGCTTTCAATCAGGCTTCCTTGTCTACTGCTGTGCCTGGAGTTTGTCTTTTCCTCCTGGAGGTAAAAGGCAGTCACCTACCTCAAAGTAAGTGTGTGTGTGTGTGTGTGTGTGTGTGTGTGTGTGTGTGTGTGTGTGTGTGTTGGGGGGGGTTGCAAGTGTAAGGGCATAATTGCCCTGTATTACAAGCTTTTAGCCACCGTCTCTTCTCATGCCAACTCCTTGCCTTCACCTCACTGAATCCTTCTAGAGCTTTTGGTTATCGTCCCCATCTTCAGATGGCCTCTTCTATGCTGCTAAGCCATCTTTTAAGTTTTTTTCCCCCTAAAATCTCCAGAATTTATATCCATTCGAGTCCTCTTTTGTCATCTCGGGGGACAGTGCAAACCCAAATCCCTTGGCTCAGGGGCAAGGGCAACATCTACTTTCTATTCTGCAGGCTCTGGGTGCAATGTCAAGGGATAAGAAGTCAGAGTTCCAGCTGGTCCTGGCAGCAGATTGGAGGCAGAAGCAACATCAAGGGTTCAAGGCCATTCTCCAGGACCCAAGAACCTGTCTGAAACAAGATAAAGTGACCCACAGAACCAAGCATTAGCCACAAGAGTTTTCCAACAAAGTCCCTTTTATTTAGTTAGCTGTTAAGAAATTTTTTTTATTAATTAAATCTCTGGAAATTTTCAGTGTAAGATTTAGTATCTTAACGGCCGCCAACACCTGGCTCTGAGGTTTGATCAGCCTCTCCCAGTCCTTATTAGGAGTTAGAGGGAGAAACATCATTATCAGAGACCAAGTCAGGTGGCTATGGCCTTCCTTTCCTGGCTGGACAAGTTGCTCAACTCTTGCTCAGAACAGGAAAAGAGGCAGTTGCTCAGAAAAATAATTAATGACAAATTTGACAATAAATCAGTAAGAGTTCTCCTAACAATTTAGACTTATCAATATGTTGGTCCAGATAATTTTTTTCATGTTGCAGTTTACTTTTTTCTGTATGTAATCTTAATAATCTTACTCCCTGTGCAGAAATGAATCAACTCAGTGCAAAAAATCCCTAAAACTGGAATAGCCTCATCTTGCTTTGGGAAAAGGTTTTTTTACTCCTCATTCTCTCAACAGATGAGCACACATCCCCTGCACTTCTGGGTCTGGATGTACACAGGCAGCTTTTGATGGAACTAGCAAAAGTACCTAGAGGCACTATGCCGGCAGCCTTTGGAAAGGTCTTAAAATCAACCCTGGCCAACAGTCTGTGAGCGTGTAGAATGGCTCCGAGTTCCCAACAAGGGCTATTCCATTTCAAGAACTAGGCTCAGAGGCTGCATTGGAATTGTCAGGAGCAGCAGCAGCAGAAGCAGAGGCTCCCCGAGGTAGAACTTCAATAACGCGAGGCTTGTCAATGATCCGGGCTGTCCGGTTTCCCTTCTCCACGATGCCAACAATCCAAGCTTGGTGACCCTCTCCGTACTTGGAAGATTTGATTTCCGAACAAAAGCGGGCCGCCTGTTCTCTTGGCAGACAGATCAGTAATCCCCCAGAGGTTTCAGCTGATGTTCCTTGGAGGAGGCCAAAGCGCCCACTGGCTTTGCTGATCGCAGCCATCTTGGCAATGATTGGCAGATTGTGAATGACAAAGGACACTTCATTTTTTTGCTGTTTTGCGAGGTTCTGGGAGTGTCCTAATATGCCAAAGCCTGTGATATCCGTGGCTGCGTGAGCATTAAAAGTGTGCATCAAGCCAGCAGCAGTCCTGTTCAGAGTAGCCATGTTGAACATAGCTTCCTGATAGGCTAGCTCTACTTCCTCTCTGGAAACCACCATCTTGATTTTATTCCATTTCTCAGGATTATCCAGCCATTGGTGGGCATTGGCAGCAACCTGGGTTCCTAAAGGCTTGGTTAATACCAGCACATCTCCTACCACAGCGCTGTCAGGCATTATGAATTCATTTTGCTGACACACCACAGTGGCAACCCCACCGATGATAATCCAAGGGTTGACCACTGTCTGTCCACCAGTCACTGCAGTTCCTCCCTCTTCCGCAGCGTCACGAAAGCCTTTGATCATGAGCGGCGTTACCTTCTCTCGTTCCTTTTCACTCATGCTCTGGCTCACACTGAGTAACATCAACATGTTGTCACACTCGGTAATGCCCATGGCATAGAGGTCACTGAGCACATTGGCACAAGCTATGCGCCCCATCATATAGGGATCTTCCACCAAGGGGTAAAAGAAGTCGGTGGTCTGCACCAGCGACAGGCCTCCGTGCCTCAGGGGGATGACGCAGGAGTCCATCCCAATGCTCAGCGAGGGGAAGGCTGAGCCCGGGCCGGGCCTGGTGGTCAGGCCCCCTTCCTGCACCGTCTCTTCCTGGCCCCCGACCAGACCCGAGGTAAGCGGGGGCTGCAGCGCGGGCCGCGTCAGTCCCTCCAGGAGTTTGAGCAGGGTCTCCTGGGGGACCTTGCAGCCTCAGCCTTTCATGCCGGAGAAGCTCGTCAGCCGCCAGCTCGGGCTGAAGCCCAGTGTCTGGGGCTCGAACGGCCGGTAGTTGGAGAAACTCCGGCCAGCAGACCAGCCCGCCGGGCCCAAGGAACCTTCCGCGGCCACTAGTGCCGCCATGGCTTCTCCGCTGGCGCCTGCCGCCGCTTCCGCCATCGCACCGCCCGCCCGGGAGGCCGTGCGAACCAGAAGGCCCTGGTACCTGCAGGCGATTCTAATTGCCACGGTGGGTAAAGGTTAGGCCTGGAGATGATCTACCAAGAGAAACCGATCGGAAGACTCAAGCCACGCTGCCTGTCCGAGCGCCGAGCGGCCTGTATTTATATACAGCATGATTGACAGTCGCTCCATCCAATGATCATTCTCGTACCGAGAGGCGGGCTTCCTTTATTCAAAAAGGTGTATAACAAATTAACCGTCTGCTTGCACCACCGGTCCCCGCGAGGTCGTCACGTGAATCCCTTGTAACTGGCCTGGAACGCAGTTCTCTGTATAGATCAGGATGAACTCGAACTCGCATCCATCTGTCTGTCTCAGATTCCTAAGTGCTGGTGTTACAGGTGGGAGCCACGTTACCTGTGCGTGTCGTGTTCCCTTCCCCCCATTCCACTGTGAACCTGGTCTTTGAGTTGGCTGGGGGGAAGTCACCTCTACCAAAGTCATGGAATCGCTTTACCGAAGAATAAGTTACTTATAGAAGGAAGCTCTGGCACTTGGCTAACCCCGTAAAAGTCAGAACAGTCCGAGGGGTCATTTGACAGGACACAAAGCAATCTAGGCTAAGAAAAACTTTAAGGGGAGGTTTAGGGGAAGAAAAGGGACATTGCAAAGTAAGTACTATCATTACGTAAGCAAATTGCAGAATCGATGTTGTGAAATTTCACATGGACTTAAAAATTCTGCACAGGTTTGGGTACTGCTTTGGCCATTAACTGCCAGTGGTGAGTTGCTGTCTCCTGTGCAAGTTAACTTATTAGTGCAACAGAATAGTTTACTTGGCTACTCTGTGCTAAGATGTTTATATTTCTTGAAGTTAATATATATGAGAATTCAGATCCAGGCAGGGAGGTTTGCCAATGTCTACTAAAATTATAAGTGCTAAACTCAGAGTAGTGGCTTCATGCCTGGAATACCACCATTTGGGAGACTGTGAGATAGGATCACTGTGAATTCCAGGCCAGCCTGGACTACAGCGTGAAACCCTAAACCAAATAAATGAATAGATTTTTCCACTGTGTGATCCCAGCACTTGGAAAACTGAGGTAAGAAGATGATGATGTCCCTGCTTGCTTGGGCTACACAGTGAGAGCATGTCTCAAAAAGCCTAAAATGGGTGCTGGAGAGATGGCTTGGTGGCCAAGAGCACCTGCTGTTCTTGCAGAGAACCTGGGTTCAGTTCCTGGCACTTCTATGGTGGCTCACATCCATAATCCCAGTTTCCAGGGCGTCTGAGAACACACAACACACAGTCAACACACCCCACACATATAAAATAAAAGTGAATAAATCTTATCACTGTTGTTGTCTTTGATCATGTGTGTGGCTGTGCAGGGATGACCGTGTAGTTTGGTTCTCTCACCTTTACAAGGATTCATGGACTCTAACTGAAGTTGTCAAGATTTTCCCAGCAGTTGGGCGGGGAGGTACACACCTTTAGCTCCAGCACTTGGGAGACAAAGGCAGGAGGATCTCTGTGTTGAGTTCCAGGACAGCCAGGGCTACACAGAGAAACCCTTTCTCAGAAAACAAAAACCAAACCAAAGATTTTTCACAGTAAATGCTTTTACTCACCAGCCCCAGATTATAATTTTTAAAATAAGAACTATAGCTTTAGTTGCAATATCCTAATGTATTATTTTATGTGTTATTTTAATTTTCATACAAATGTGAGTTAAACTTCTATTTCCACTGTATAAGAATATGTGGTGTGGGGGCCGAAGAGATGGCTCAGTTGTTAAAAGAGTGGTTGCCGCTCTTCCAGAAGACACACATATGTTTGTCATTTCCCACCAGGTGGCTCACATATCCTTATCACTCCAGCTCCAGGGTATCTAAGACCTTCCTCTGGCCTCCTCAAACACATGTGTCATAGAGACAGGGTTTCTCTGTGCAGCCCTGTCTGTCCTGGAACTCACTCTGTAGACCAGGCTGGCCTTGAACTCACAGAGATCTGCCTGCCTCTGCCTCCTAACTGCTGGGATTAAAGGGGTGGGCCACTACTGCCTGGCTTAAAAGAAAGCATTTATTTAAAAGGAAGACTGTCAAGTTCAGGTGATACTCCAAGTTCCATATCAGAGTGGAACAGAATCAGAATCCAGCAGCCTGCCCCAGAGACCACTCATTAAGCCTGTCTGGAATACTTCAGAAGGACAGAAGGACATATTGACAACATTTAGGACTTGAAGACATGATTTTTTTTTTTTTTTGAGACATGGTCTCACTGTGTAGTCCAAACTAATCTTGGACTCACAGAAATCCATCTGCTTCTGCCTCCTGGGTTCTGGGATCAAAGTTGTGCACCACTACACCCCACATTCAACTTTTATAATTTTTTTTTTTAAGAAATAATTTCTATGTGAGTACACTATTGCCGTCTTCAGACACTCTAGAAGAGGGCAGCAGATCTCATTATAGATGTTTGTGAGCCACATGTGGTTGCTGGGAGTTGAACTCAGGACCTCTGGAAGAGAAGTCAGTGCTCTTAACCACTGAGCCATCTCTCCAGCCCCCTGCTTTCACCTTTTAAAGAAACACTGATTGCTCTTTAATTTGTGTGTGGGTGTTTTGCCCACATGTTCGCAGGGGGAAGTAGAGTTACAGATGCCATTCGGCTGCTGGATCGGAACCTGGGTCCTCTGAAGAGCACACACAGCTAAGTCTCTGAGCCATCTCTCCGTTCCCTCCACTTTTTAAAAAGAGGAAAATAGAAAATAAAAGGGGGGGGGCTGGAGAGATGGCTCAGAGGTTAAGAGCACTGTCTGCTCTTCCAGAGGTCCTGAGTTCAATTCCCAGCAACCACATGGTGGCTCACAACCATCTATATTCAGGTCTGGTGCCCTCTTCTGGCCTGCAGGCATACATGCAGGCAGAAAGCTGTATGATGTATACTAAATAAATAAATAAATAAATAAATAAATATTCTTAAAAAAAAAAAGAAAATAAAAGAGGGGTTGGGGATTTTGCTCAGTGGTAGAGCGCTTGCCTAGAAAGCGCAAGGTCCTGGGTTCGATCCCCAGCTCCGAAAAAAAGAAAAAGGAAAAAAAAAAAAAAAAAGAAAAGAAAAGAAAAGAGGAAAAAAGAAAGCTCAGGGTAAAGCGGCTGGCCACCAAGCCTGAGGACCTGGGTTTGATACCAGGGACTCAGAAGCATCAGAAGGAGAGAATTGACTCCCACAGGGTCCCATACATGCATGCACACATACACTGCTTATTATACATACCCATGTAGATACACTCACACCCACATAGAAACATACATCATATGCACACACTAAATACAATGTAATTTAGGAGAAGTAAAGTATATTTTAGAATTTATATTGCCCAGCACAAGGCCCTGGGTTCGGTCCCCAGCTCCGAAAAAAAGAAAAAGAAAAAAAAAGAATTTATAAAAGCAAATCATGGTGCAGTGATAAAACAATAGATGTGGACACAAAAGACCTTTTTTCAGGGATTTCGTAAGGCATTAATTATACATAATTTATTTCCAATGACAGTTCTCGAATATATACTGTGTCATATTTAGCCCTGTAGCTCTTTCCATCCCTCTCCACTCTGCTGGCCTCCCTCTTTTCTAGGCTTGTCCTCCTCCATCCTCTTGCCTTGGTCTTTAGGGGATGTAGGGCTAGCCTACCAATGAGCTTCACGATCTCCCACCCTAACCTGACCTTTGATCTTGGCCTAGCTTTTACACTCAATGTAATCAGGCTGTGACCTTGAGGAACTGATAGAACATCCTGCCCCTCCATGCCACTTCAATAAATTGGGACTCGTTATTCCTGATTAGGAGTTTGCACTCGGACAGAGTCAAGCATAGAGGCCTTTGCAGCTTCTCAGCATATGGTACACCTGAAGGAGCCGCCTGTGTCAGAGGGAAAAAGAAAGTCTGGCGTCAGCTGGTAAGTTAAACAGTGTCTAGTCTAGGAGGCCTATTGTTTACTTTCTCTCTTGTCCTTTGGACTTTCCCCTCATGATTAAAATTTGTCCTATTTGATGACAGTCATGTAGGCTCATGTCTGGGTATGCAATGTCCCCAAAGGCTCATGTGTGGGGCACTTGGGCCCCAGTTGATGGATCTGGTTGTTTTGAGGTTGTTGGACCTTGAGGGCTCTGATCTAATCAATAGACTGATTCAGGAATGGATTCGTAACTTGGGGTATTGGAGGGGGTGATAAACTAGAAGGGGGACTAGGTCAGAAGACATAGCCACCGAGGTCCTGAAGGGCGTGTCTTCTCTCTACTCCTTTCTGCTGCTCTGGTTTCTTCCTGACTGCCACCAGCTTGCAGCTCTGCCACACTCTTCTGTGGTGACACTCTGCCTCTCTACAGGCCCACGGCAATGGGGCCAGCCACTAGGATCAAAATCACAAGGTAAAAGATAGCCTTCTTCCCTGGAGTTTGTTTTAAATTTAAGTGTGTGTGTGTGTGTGTGTGTGTGTGTGTGTGTGTGTGTGTGTGTGTGTGTTTCTCTTCACAAAAGCAGGGTCCAGTTGTGCAGAATGCTTAGAATCATGATACCCCACTAGTACACATAACTTTTAGGTTTTTATTCCTCAGTTAAAACAAACAAAAGTTTGGGAACCAGGAGAGGTAGCACTTTCCTATAACCCAGGCACTTAGGAGGTAGAATCAAGGTTCATCAGGAGGCCAAGTCATGCTTGGCTATACAGCAAGTACCAGACTACCCTAGGCTCCATGACACCCTATCTCAAAAATTAAAATTAAAAAACACACGTATGACCTCCTCTGTGCCAGCCACTGCACTAGTCATCAGAGACACAGCAATGAGCATGACAGACAAAGCCCACTGTCAAGCTGGCAACTGTACATCGTGTGATGACTCTTGCTGCCAACCTGCATTTCTGAGTTCAATACCTGGGATCTACATGGTAGAAAGAGAGAGCTGATTCCTACCTGTTGTCTTCTAACTTCCACATGTGTGTAGTGGCTCACATGCATGCCCAAACATGCACGAATGCACGAGGGCATACACACACACATACACACACACACACAAAACCCAAAAAAACAAAAACTAAGGCCTGCTGTCCTTACACTAGTGGGACCAGACAGCAACCAAGAGCAGCCTCTCGAGATGAAGGCTACGGAGAGATCTGAGGGGGAGATGTGGTTTATAAGTGAGTGTCCTGACGGTGACTGAGAAGGAGCCTGAATGAAATGACTTGTGCCTAGTGAGTGGGAAAGTGGAGCTGAAGGAAGAAGTCAGGCAACTCAGAGCCTTACAGGAGGGCAGCAGGCAGAGCCCAGGGCTCCCACGCTCATCAATTGTTGCATGACTAACAATTTCAGTTTGTTACAGGAGTCTGTGTATTGGGCTACACTAGCTGGCTTCTTTGTTAAAGAATTATTCTAGACGCCTGGAGAGCTGACTCTGGTTAAGAGCACTGACTGATGGCTCTGCCAGAGGATCCAGGTTCAATCCAGCACCCGCATAGTGGCTCACAAACATCTGTAACTCCAGTTTCAGGAAGTCCAGTGCCCTCTTTTGGCCTCTTTGGGCACCATGTGCACACGTGGTGCACAGACAGACAGACAGACAGACAGACAGACAGACATGCAGGCAAACACAGCAGTTAAACCTGGAGACCCACAGTGATGTCTTCTCTCCCTGCACTTTGACTCTTCTGGTGTTCCTAGGCCAGGTTCAGCCTCAGTTTCAGCCCCCACCTTCCTGGAACTTGCTCTGTGGGGGCTTCTAACAACAGGATCTGCCTGGAAAGACTTGAGATTGACACCCAGAACCACAGCCCTCACACCCTGTCCACCATCACTGTCAGAAGGGGGAAGAGCTTGAGTGACAGAGTTGGGTAAATTCGAGTCATCGCCTGCGGGGAGTGGGGGTGAGGGGTGGAGGGTTGGGGTGTGGGTAAGAGTGGAGGGCTAGGGTGGGGGAGTGGTGGAGAGGAGGGGTGGGGTGGGGGAAGGGAGGAGGGATTGGAGGGGTGAGGGGGAAGAGGGAGGGGCAGGAAAAGGAAAGGTGAGGTGAGGGGTGAAGTGGGGAAAGGAGAGGGGGGGGTGGAGGGGTGAGGGAAGGGAGGAGAGGGGTGGTTGGGGTAGAGTTGGGGGAAGAGAGGGTCAAGTGGTGTTGGAGTAGAGGGGTCAGGTGGGGATGGAGGGGTTGGGGGCAGACAGGTAAAGAAAGAACCAGAGAGAGAAAGGCTGTCTCTGAATCCCAGAGGAGTTGCATAGGGGGAGCTCAGAGATGGCAGGAGCAGGATGGGTTTGAAAGAGGAAAGTGACAGTCTGGGGAGAGGCCTTTAGGGCAGAGGCAGCACAGCGCCTAAGGCTGCTGTAGAGTGAACCTGGTGTGGGAGAGAAACATCGAGAGACAGGTGTGCCCGGCAGCAAGGGGTGAGGGAGAGGAGGAGGCCTCGTCAGGGACACTAGAGAGGGCCAGGATGTGCTGCGCTTTTAGAAAAGAGGGCTGACTGAGGGTGGTGGGGTGGGAGGTTGAAACAGAGTAATAGCTACAAATGTCCTCCAGAAACCCAGGGAACAACAGTGGTGTGCCCTGCATTGGGCACTCCACAAATGTCGAAAGGCAGAGTCTGGAAAGATTTTGAAGGTAAAGCCAACTGAACTTCCTGTGTGCAAGCTTCCATGGCTCTTGTCATGCTGGCATCTACTAGGAGTCCTAGCACTTAGGAGGTAGAAGCAGGAGGTTTAGAAGTTCAAGACCATCCTTAGCTACATAGCAAGTTGAAGACCAATCTCAGCTACATAACAGTTTGTCTCAAAAACAAAAGACAAAAACCCAAGAATTCTCTTTCTCTCCCTCTGCCTGCCTCTCTCTCTCTCTCTCTCTCTCTCTCTCTCTCTCTCTCTCTCACAGAAGAGAACAGAGGAGGATTTTTAGCTGTGGAGGGCATGGCGGGGTTGTTGTGGAGGACTGTTCAGGCTGCAGGATGAGCAGAGACTGCAGGAGCAGTAAACAACGGATGCCCAGTGAGGACGGGGTGACTTGAACAACGGGGTGTGGGGAGGGGATGGACAATGCTCATCTGCCTCTGGGTCTTGGCACAGCCACT
Organism: Rattus norvegicus; assembly: GCF_021556685.1. Taxonomy (NCBI): domain Eukaryota; kingdom Metazoa; phylum Chordata; class Mammalia; order Rodentia; family Muridae; genus Rattus; species Rattus norvegicus. The sequence goes on from NC_141534.1 coordinate 194,853,777, forward strand.
CAAAGCCCTTTGCCAATGTTTTTTTCCCCTCTGCTCAGAAAGCGCTGTCGTCACACAGAATGAAGTTCACACCATGGGGTGCCAGGCAACCTTGGGCTCTCTTAAGCTTGTATCACTCACTGGGTTCTGTGATCCCAGAGCGCAAAGAGAGCCTTGTGTCCCTGGATATCTAGGAACAAGATCAACACGCCTGTAGATGACGACACCACCTCACAACGTGGAAAGGCCGGAGACCCCTTCAAGTGTTTGCTAGATGTGTTTTCCATACGGGAATGGGGAAGAGGACAATACCGACATTGTTGTTTACAAAACTATTGGAAACCTTTATTATCCTTTCCTAATTATAAAAGTAATATGGAACTGAATTACGACCCTGAAGGGACAGCATACAGCATAAAGGATGAGACCACACAGTGAAGGGTGGGCTGTAGTAATGTCCAATCATTTTTGATATAAGGTGAAGGGCAGGGGAGTTTCCACCAATCAGGTTAGGAGGAGGTTCCTGGATCTGGGAACATGACCTTAGTTTGACCTTGCCAGTAAGCCAGAGAAATTATCCTTGTGTCTGAAGTGGGACAACTGTCTCCTTACAAGTTGTCCTGAGGAGTCTGGATCCAGACAACTGTGTCCTTATAACAGAAGCTGCTCAGCTCTTGAGAAGTCCCCAGCTCCCCTAGGGCCTGAGATCTTGAATTTCTCCCTGTGATTACATGGCGTCTGCAAAGGAAATGGTAGTACTTCGAATGTTTCTTTTGCTTGTTCCCAACAGTCCCGAGCCCAGCACGCAGGCATGGTGGGACGCATCCGCTCTCAGCAGCACTTGGCAACTGGAGGCAGGAGAACCAGGAGTTCAATGTTAGCCTTGATCGCAGAGTCAGCTTGAGGACATCCTGAACCACAGGAGACCTTGTCTTAAACGAAACAAAGATGAAGAATGGGTTTGTGATTTAGTACAATGGTAGAGTGCTTGCCTTTCAAACGTAAGGCCCTAGGTTCAGTTCCTACCACAGGAGGAAGGTACTTTTAATTTAAAAATGACATATCTCATTTAGCTCAGTGGTAGAGCGCTTGCCTAGGAAGCGCAAGGCCCTGGGTTCGGTCCCCAGCTCCGAAAAAAAGAACCAAAAAAAAAAAAAAAAAATTACATATCTAGCAGCACACAGAAGTTTCTTTCTTGTTTTATAAAGAGGCTTTCGTGAGTTGTTTTTTTCCCCTCCGGAGGTGAGGACCGAACTCAGGGCCTTGTGCTTGCTGGGCAAGCACTCTACCACTGAGCTAAATCCCCAACCCTCTTTTGTGAGTTCTTAATTTATTTTTATCTAAAGGGAATGGTTGATTTGCCTGCATGCATATCTGTGTGCACCACCTGTGTGCTAGGTGTCCAACCCTCTGGCAGAACAGTCTGAGCCAGGTCTCCAGACATTTCTTAAAACTTCATCTTCTGTTTCTAGATACAACTCAAGACATCCCTATGATTTAGAAATAATAACAATGCCACCTTAAAAATATCCCTTTTTAAATACATTTATTAAGGAGAGTTTAAGACTAGGTAGGGTGCAAGCACTTTCCCGGCATGTGCAACAGGGTTCTCTCTCCAAGGTTTAAAAAAAAGGGGGCAGAGGGGTTGGGGATTTAGCTCAGTGGTAGAGTGCTTGCCTAGCAAGTGCAAGGCCCTGGGTTCGGTCCCCAGCTTCGGAAAAAAAGGGGGGGGGCAGAGAAGTGGCAGGAAAGAATAACTTCCTGTCTAGGAGATAGGCAAGCTGGCACCTCTGTTCTGTAGCTTGTTCACTCTGCTTCCGTCATCATGACAACCACGCTAGCTAATCCTCCATTGTTAGATATCAAATAGTGCTCTAGCACACACGCATGCCCATGCATGCTCATGTTCTCCTCCTCTGTCTCTCTCTCACACACACATGCACACGCAAACACGCACATGCGCACACATTTATATTGCAATATGAATTATGTTGGTAATTGTTATATGCTGCTTCTGTTTGTTGAAAGCAGGTCTCAAGAGCAAGAAGGTGTACACTTGTCTCCTCCAAGCCCTTGGTGCTGGGTCGACTGCTCCTCACGTGCTATAGCAGGAAAAAAACAACAAGCAGGTATGGGTATTAAAAACTCGATATCTGGGGCTGGGGATTTAGCTCAGTGGTAGAGCGCTTACCTAGGAAGCACAAGGCCCTGGGTTCAGTCCCCAGCTCCGAAAAAAAGAACCAAAAAAAAAAAAAAAAACTCGATATTCGGGCTGGAGAGATGGCTCAGCAGTTAAGAGCACTTGACTGCTCTTCCAGAGGTCCTGAGTTCAAATTCCAGCAACCGCATGGTGGCTCACAACCATCTGTAACAGAGATCCCATGTCCTCTTCTGGTGTCTGAAGACAGGTACAATGTACTCACATACATAAAATAAATAAAATCTTAAAAAAAAAAACCCCAAAAACTCGATATCCTTGTTGGCAATGTTGGCGCACACTTTGAGTCCCAGTACCCCGGAGGCTGAGGTAAGCAGATCTCTGAGTTTCAGGCCAGCCAAGGATCCATAGTGAGACCCTGTCTCAAAAAAGGAAAATGAGACAAAACCTTACTCCAAACCCACATAGGGATGTGTTCTTGAGAACGACTTGTGGGTAAATCCTTCCCAACAGACTTTACCACGTATAAAATGCCTACGGTGATAAAGAGATGGGAAGCTCATCCTCAGAGAGAAAGCTCAACTGGGAACTTCCATTTATTGCCTCGACTTCCTAGTCAGTCCCAGCCTCACCGTGAGACCCCATCTGATGATGTCTGCTGTCTGCCTGTTACTGTGCCTCCTTTTGCCTTTATTTCAGTATAGAATAAGAGAAAGTTCTGGACTTCCTTTGGTCATGGCTTATGACTATGAGGTAGACATTTGCCTTCTTCTGGACTTGGAGGCTTCTTTCTACTCAGGCAGGAGATTGACTGTGCGTGCACACATTAAAACATTTGCTGTGAGGGCTGGAGAGATGGCTCAGCGGTTAAGAGCACTGACTGCTCTTCCAGAGTTCAATTCCCAGTGACCACATGGTGGCTCACAACCATCTGTAATGAGATCTGATGCCCTCTTCTGGTGTGTCTGAAGACAGCGACAGTGTACTTATGTATAATAAATAAATAAATCTTAAAAAAAAAATTTTTTGCTGTGCAAGCATGAGGACCAGAGTTCAGATTGGCGGCACTCGTGTGTTTTTTGGACCAGCAAAATGGCCCAGTAGGTAAAAGCCTCTGTCCCAATAGTAGTTGGAAAGCACACACACACACACACACACACACACACACACACACACACACACACACCACACACACCTGCCTTGAAGGCCTTCTCAGTTCAGTGAATGTGAACCTGGGGGCTGAGGCTGCCGAAAGAGACGTCTCCCATCACTCCATTTAAGAGGTGTGCTGGTAAGGCAGTGACAGGGCTCTCTTCCCATATGGATGCAGGCATGGCATGTTTTGTAGGATCAAAGCTGTGGGTAGCAGAAGTCCCAGGCTCCCAGAGGGAAATGCTCAACAGTACAGCCAAGGCAGAGCCAGTCACTGGCTCTCAGGTCACTGGCTGTAAACCCCAAGCTCTTTTGGCCATACACAAAACCAACCACATTTTGACCATTCACAAAATCAACCACTGTTGTGCTTTGCCCTGAAGTTATCTGTATTTTGATGCTAATTCCACTGCCCCGAGGACAGCCGCCTAGTCACATAATCAGGAATCAGGTGACTTCACCAGAACCTTTTCCGCATTGACTTTGTAAAGTACAGGTGAGGGGCAGGTACAGGATAGAAGGAGGCCTGTCATTGGAGGAGAAGGAAGGATGGGCGGGAGGGGAAGTTTGAAGGAAGAGAAGAGAAAGGGAGAGACGAGACGGAGAGAGGGGAAAAGCCATGGCAGGTGATGTTAAGATTCTGCTCTGTGTATTTACAGGTTGTTATTAATGTTCTCAAGGAATGGATGGTACCGGGCTTTGTATGTTTAAGTGGGCAACTATATCTTACCAATTGGGTCAAAGATTATTGTGTTGTGTGTTCTTTTATGTGAGGGTTTGAATGTAGGAAAGTGTGCAGCTGGGATGTGTTTCCTCCAAGATAACTAGCAGATATCTTGGGGCACTGGGGTGTGGACCTAGTGGGGTAAAAGACAACAATACCTTATTTACTTTTATATATATATTTTTTTTGTGGTTCATTTTTTCGGAGCTGGGGACCGAACCCAGGGCCTTGTGCTTCCTAGGCAAGCGCTCTACCACTGAGCTAAATCCCCAGCCCCTATTTTTATATTTTTACAACAACAAACCACAGCTCAGAGGTTGGGAAGGAATGCTTGCCTGCTCTGTGTGAATACAATCCCCAAGAGATACCATCCTGACAGAACTCTTACCTATGGTATATTCAGCTTAGCCCGCCCTCAGAAATTTAAAGAGACAACTTCCTAGAACTTGAGACAACCATGTTCACTTACTCTCAGATCTGTGATGTAGGATATCTTGGAATATGGTGGTGGACGTGTAGAGACACACTTTCTCTAAGACAGCGTCTCCTTATCTCTTGAAGCACTGAGGTGACCCCTACACTACTGTCAGATGACCAAAGCTCCTGTGTCATCACACTGGAGAGGAAGTGGTAGGTGTGGAATGTAAGCCAGAAGACACCAGCTGAGTGCCGCCAGTATGCCCATCCCACGTACGTGCTTCTGCAGAGACATTTAACTGGTTTGTCTATGGCCTGTGGATGATCAGTCTGGTGGGACTGGAAAAAAGCAAGGAGGCCCCACCTGGCTAGCGGGCCAGAGTTCCTGTTCAGAGGTCCATAGACCCCCAGAGCGGCCAGAGGCTCCCTACCTGCTACACTTTTGCTGATGCAAGATTTAAGAGCCACAAAAGTGACACAGCAGCACCTGGAATGACTAGGGCAGCCATTAGCTGTGGAGACTGTTCAGTTGTTACTGTTAGCCTTTTCTCATTCTTTAGTATCTACTTATTTTATTTGTTATGAGTGTTTTGTATGCATGTGCATGTGTGACCCGTGTGTGAGTGCCTGGTGGTCAGAAGAGGACATCCAGTTTTCCCAAACTAGAGTTAGGAATGGTTGTGAACCATGCTGTGGGTGCTAGGAACTGAGCTCAGGTCCTCTGTGAGAGCGACAAGTGCTCTTAACCAGTGAGCCCACGTTTCAGCTAGTGGTCTTTGTAGATCCCCTGGGCCGGAGTACAAGACATTGGTGACTGTGTGCATGTACTTTCTCTCAGTTTTTAAAAAAAGATTTTAGTTCAGTTTTTATTTATTTTGTGTATATGAGCACACTGTCGCAGTCTTCAGACACACCAGAAGAGGGCATCCGATCTCATTACAGATGGTTGTGAGCCACCATGTGGTTGCTGGGATTTGAACTCAGGACCTTTGGAAGAGCAGTCAGTGCTCTTAACAGCTGAGCCATCTCTCCAGTCCTTTAGTTCAGTTTTAATTGAAATGTGTACATCTCTTTCCTGTCTCCACTCTCCAACCACCCTCTGTTTGTTAGTCTTACTGGTGGTGTTGGGATCCGCCCCTAGGCCCACCAAGGCACACTAGTCAGGGATTGACCAGGACTTCCTTTCACCTCTATTTCATTTGAAAAATATTTTTTTTCCAACAGTTTATTTGACTATTCTTTATTATGCACGTCGGCTCAGGCCCTAAGTGTACCCGGTGAAGCCGAAGTTGGTGTTCGTGTTCTCCATCTCCTCCTTGGTGCGTAACCCATAAAGCTCGCCGATGAGGGGTGGCACCCATCGTGTGGTATGGAACATAGACTCCCCCACCTTCCAGTTGGGCACATCTTTCATGATGATGGCCTCCTCCTCCAGGTTCTCCCGAAGAATCTGCAGGGTCCTGCGGTCTTCTCTGCCTGGAGGAGTGGCATGAGGGCGATCCTGGCCTCCAAGTCCTCGATCAGCAGGTGCCTACACTCCTGGTTCCACCTCATTATTCTCCAGTAGCCAAAGATCAAGGCCCCGATGCCCAAAGCAAACATGCTGTATCCCGACAGTCCCCAGCAGGGCAGGTTCCGCTTGTAATCGATGGGGCTGTAGCCCCCTGGTGGGGGCATGTCCTGCTTCACCTTCGACGCCGACATACTTTCAGGATCCCTGAAAAATATTTTTAAAAAAATTTATTTCATATGCATTGGTGTTTTGCCTGTATGTATGGCTGGGTGAAGGTGTGAGTTACATACGGGTTTGTGCTGCTCTGTGGGTGCTGGCAATTGAACCTAGGTCCTCTGGAAGAGCAGTGGTGCTTTTTTTTTTTTTTTCTTTTTTCTTTTTTTCGGAGCTGGGGACCGAACCCAGGGCCTTGCGCTTGCTAGGCAAGAGCTCTACCACTGAGCTAAATCCCCAACCAGCAGTGGTGCTCTTAACTGCTGAGCCATCTCTCCAGTCCTGATTTGAAAAGTTTATGTGGAGAGATGGCTCAGCAGTTAAGAGCACCGACTGCTCTTCCAGAGGTCCTGAGTTCAATTCCCAGCAACCACATGGTGGCTCACAACCATCTGTAATGGGATCTGATGCCCTCTTCTGGTGTGTCTGAAGACAGCTACAGTATATTCATATAAATAAATAAGTCTTTTTTTTAAAAAAAGAGTTGTCGTGATCATGATGTCTCTTCATAGCAGTAGAACCCTAACACAGAATGTCACTTTGTGGCCATGCCGGCTTTAAACTCGGAGTCCCAAGTGCTAGTATCACAGGTGGGTGGCACCATGCTTAATGGAGAATTGTAGACCTGTGCTGTCTTTGACTGATAAATGCAAGGAGAACAGTCCTGGTGGTGACAAATTTTGCAAGTCATGTTGCCATTTCCTGATCACCCTGTTGACTTCTGTCTGAGCATTGAGGTCACCTTAGAAGCAGAGCTTTGCAGAGCTGTCCTTACCTCACTAGTGTAAAACAGGAAGGAAGAGTCACCCTAGAAATGGGTTTCCAGCTGTGCCCTGTCAGCACAGAGACCTGGGCCCTCATCCCTCAGGTCCTCAGCAGGCAGGGCCTTGCCTTCAGAGAGCAGTGAGTGGATTTGGTTTTTCCTTTTGCAGGAGTTTTGCAAATGGGGAGACCTCTGGTCTTCCTATTCTTGCCTTTGCTTTTGATATTGAACCGTGAAGGTCTTAGGGCTGCATGTGGCAGCAGTCATTTCATTGAAGCCACAGTACGGAAATTCACCTGGCATCTCTTAGTGTCGGGTTCTGCTCCAAACAGAAAGTGCGTGCATAAGGAGAGTGTGCTGTAAATCCAGGTGCGTGCCAGTGGTGGTGACTCCCATGGAGTTTCGAAGAGCACCTGTGCTGGCACGTGTCAAAGTAGTTTTCGGAAGTTAGTCTTGATTGCCATCTAAACTATCTTTAAAAGTGTCTCACCTAAATTTGTGGTGTGTTTTCAAACTTTTATTTTTCTAAGTCAGCTAACTGTGCTTTTTTTTTTTTTTTTTTTTTTTTTTTTTTGGTTCTTTTTTTTCGGAGCTGGGGACCGAACCCAGGGCCTTGCGCTTCCTAGGTAAGCGCTCTACCACTGAGCTAAACCCCCAGCCCCGTTAACTGTGCTTTTAGAGAAAAAAAAAGTTTGCATCTACTTCTTTTTGTTTGTTTGTTTTTTGAGACAGGGTTTCTCTGTGTATCTCTGGCTGTCCTGGAACTTGCTCTGTAAATCAGGCTGGTCTTGAACACAGAGATCCCACCTTCTTCCACCTCCTGAGTATGGGAATTAAAGGCGTGCCACACCATGCCTGGCAATTTGGTCCATTGTTTTCCCCCTTTGGTTTTGGTTTTGGTTTTCTGAGACAGAGTCTCTTTTAGCTTAAATAGCAGTCTTCCTGTCTCTGCCTCTTCCCAAATGCTAAGATTAGAGGTGTTTGTCACTATTCTACATTCTCCCCTCCCCTCGCCTCCATCTCTGAGAAAGAGAGGGTCTTGCTATGTAGCCCAGTTTGGCCTTAGCTTTGAGCCTGGACCTTGTAATCTTCCTGACTCAAACACTCAAATGTCAGGATTACGGTCGTGTGCCATCATGCCCAGCTGTCAGAAGTTTACAGAGCTGACGAGGGCCACACTCATGTTTCTGAAGTTAATATGGCAGTCCCTTTGAGGGAGAAGACTGGGGGAGAAGAGCTTTGTTATGACCACTAGATCCAGGGAGGATCAAAGAAAAGTCTGAGGAGAAAGAATGAGGATGAGAGATAGTTCAAAGGACTTGATAACTGACCAGGAAGATGTGTGTGTGTGTGTGTGTGTGTGTGTGTGTGTGTGTGTGTGTGTGAGTGTGAGTGTGTGTGTGTGCACAAGAGACTGTATGACTGTGTATGTGTTAGTATGTGTGTGCATACGTGTGTGTATGTGTGTGTGAGTGTGTGTGTGTGTGCACAAGAGACTGTGTATGACTGTGTATGTGTTAGTATGTGTGTGCATACGTGTGTGTATGTGTGTGTGTGAGAGTGTGTGTGTGTGTGCACAAGAGACTGTATGACTGTGTGTGTGTGTGTGAGAGAGAGAGTGTGAGTGTGTGTGTGCACAAGAGACTGTGTATGACTGTGTATGTGTTAGTATGTGTGTGTATGTGTGTGTGTGAGAGTGTGTGAGTGTGTGTGTGCACAAGAGACTGTATGACTGTGTATGTGTTAGTATGTGTGTGCATACGTGTGTGTGTATGTGTGTGAGAGTGTGTGTGTGTGCACAAGAGACTGTATGACTGTGTATGTGTTAGTATGTGTGTGCATACGTGTGTGTGAGTTATGTGTGTGTGTGTGTGTGTGTGTGTGTGTGTGTGTGTGAACGAGAGAGACACAGAGACAGAGATAGAGACAGAGACAGAGAAACACGTGTTGCCTCAGGACTTCCCCAATGTGGTCCCAGTCTAATATCTTTGTGGCCAAGTTCCTCAGGGGAATCACTCTCTTGACCACTGACTTCCTGTAACTCTTGAGCCTCACAGCTTCCTCAGCCTTGTAGTTTTGTTTTTTAAGATTTATCATTAGTTTATGCATTAGTCTTTCCTTTCCTTCCATACATGGCCTGCTTATATCTCTATGAAGGTGTCAGGTCCCCTGGAATTGGAGCTACAAAGTTATGAGCTGTGGTTGCTGGGATTGAACCTGGTTCTCTGGAAGAGCAGCCAATGCTCATAACTCCCAAGCCATCTCTCCAGCCCCAGCCCCACAGTTCTTAAACAGAAGGAAAAACAAACAATAAACAAACAAAGTATTTGCTGTGGTTCAAACACACATATCTCTCCAGGAACTGGAACTCAGATTCCAAGGTGGCAGTAAAAAGTGAGAAGCAGACTGAGGTGTATTTCAGTAGAACTTGGGCTGAGGCCCTCGGCTCAATTCCCAGAACAAAAGGTGCTGGTCACTATGCCCAGCTGTCATGCTTGCCCCTTCCTTCCCGTCCTCTTAGCATGGCAGCTACGAGGGCTCTGCCCTCACAGACAGTGTTGGTACCCCATAAACAGTCTCAAGGGATAGTCTGTCCCTTTCTCCTTTTAAAAAGGCTTTATTTAATTGATGTGTGTGGGGAGTCCAGGACGGCCAGATGGAGACATCAGATCCTTGGAGCTGGAGTAGTAGGAGTTTGAGAGCCACCAGCTTGGGCACCTTTATCTCCTGAGCCATTGCACTATGTAGCTCAAGTTGACCTTGAATGTCACAAAATTCCCCTGCTTCAGTTGGGATTACCCAGCTGTGAGGGCCTCCTTTCCTGCCCCTTACACTGGGCTTCCAACTTCCCTGTTTCTCTTTTTGTGATGAGAATGCTCATTCTATTTTTGATCCTCTGCTGCATTTTGGAAGCTCATAACTTGCTCAATGTGACAGATTCAAAACTGGAGGAAGATCTGGTTCCCTTCAGCCTCAGGATGAACCAAATGTTAAGTTCCGTCTTGTTGCATGTAATTATTAAAACACAATCCATGCTATTGCCAGCTACTCTCCGGCCGCAGCAGTCTCCCTGCCCCCATGGCTATCCCCATGTGGGGTCTGCCGGAATTCCCACTTGCCTCCAAACCGCTCACACTCCCAGTCATTCACCCCCTATGGCTAGCTGTCAGAAATCTCTGTAACCCATTAAATTCAAAACTCCAGAGACTTGTAAATTAAATTATCAGCCAGATTTATAACAGTAAGTTCTCAATCACAAAACGCTCACACAATGAACTCAGAGCCAATTAACACTGATGCAAGCTGCCCACCTAGACTGGACAAATTGCCCTATATTATTCTATTGCTCTTCTATGATACCCATAGCTACCTGTGGCTATTTCAAGCCGCGTGGATCTGTTTCACACTCTTCCTCCATCTTTCTCTGTCCTTTTCTCTTCTCTGTCTCTCTCTCTCCCTCTCTGTCCTGTCTCTAAAACTCTCAACCTGCCTTCCTTTTTCACTGCCCAATCACAGACTCTAGCCTTATCTTTTGCTGCCCTCACCTGCATACAGACAGCAATCCAAGCCTCCTGAATCCAGCTAGATGGCGGTTTAGGAGATGGGCATAGTGCTGAACCCATTGTCTGGGAAGCAGGGAATGGCAGACCTCTGAGTACCAGGCCAGCCAAGGCTACACCGAGAAACCTTGGAGAGAGCCGAGAGCGAGAGAGATGGGAGGGGGCACCAGTGAGGAAAGCCTTGAAGGCTGAAAAGATTGCTCAGCACAGAGAATTAAACCGTAACGCAGCACCTCTGCGCTCTTACTCAGCATGGGAGAGAACCTGGAGCCAAGGACAACATGTCCAGTGCCGTGCCCTTGACCTACCGCCCCAGCTTCATCCTCCCCTTGCTTTTGAGACAGAGTCTTCCTAACTCAGTTACCAAGGTTCAAACTTGCCATTCTCCTGCTTCGGCCTCTCAATTAGCTGGGATTACAGGTTTAGGTGACACCTTGGCCTGTTTTTATGCTTCTATAAATAGTAAAATTACACATAAGGCTCGTGTCTTAACACACTCACTTATTTCACCAGCTTCATCTTCAAGATTTTTGAAATATACACATGCAAATATCGTTTTGTTCTGTCTCTGAGATGGAGTCTCATATACTCCAGGTTGGCCTTGGATTCACAAAGCAGCTGAGGATGATCTTGAACTCTTGATCCACCTGCTCTTACTGCATCAAAATTTTTTGTCCAGACAGAGTTTTCTCTGCGTAGCCCTGGTTGTCCTGGAACTCACTCTGTAGACCAAGCTGGCCTTGAACTCAGAGATCTGCCTGCCTCTGCCTCCCAAGTGCTGGGATCAAAGGCATGCGTGCCACTGCCCAGTTCCCTTCTTTGTTCTTTAGGCTTTATTCATACCTACACCTGCTCATACAAATACATTTGTACTTTAAAGACTAATTCCCGCAAATGATAAGCAACGTTATGTATTTGTCTTTCTGAGTTCGGTACTTCATTTAATATTATACTTTCCAGATCCATTCACTTTCCTACAAATCTCACAGCTTTACTTTCTTCACATTTGAACAGCATTCCAGAACGTTCTATACTACATGTGTCTGTCCGTCATCACTTGATGGACATCTGAGCTGCCTCAGTTTCCCTGCTACTGTGAGTATAGGATACACGTGGCTCTGTGATGAGGCATTTATCATGGGTACATGTCCAGATGTAGTGGAGCTGGGTCATGTGGTAGTTATAGTTTTAATTTTTTGAGAAATCTCCATATTGATTTCCGTAATGCTGTATTTGTTGGCATGCCCACCAGCAGTAAATAAGGGATCCTCTTTCTTCACATCCTCATCAGTGTTTGGTGTTGGATTTCATCACATCAGCCATTTTGACTAGGGTGAGGCAGGATGTAGAAGTTTTAATTTACATCTCTCTGACTGTGGATATTGAACACTTTAAAAAAAATACTTATTGATCATTTGTTCTATTTCCTCTTTCCCTTTCTGATGGATGTAGCCCTGTCTTGTCTGGGATTTTCTCTGTGGACCGGCTACCCTCAAATTCAGAGGTCCCTCTGCCTGCATGTGCCACCACAGCTGGTCTAGACTGTATCGTGACGTGTATTTCCCTCATGTTTTCCTGTACAGTTTCAGTATTTAAGACTTTGATCCACTTTGAGTTGATTTTTCTTCCCGGTAAGAGACATCTCTCATTTTTATCTTTCTGCAGTTAGACACCCAACCTCGGGAGCACAGTGCGCTGACTAAGTGTTCTTTCCACTGCACGCTTTTGACACTTATGTCAAAAAGTAAGTGGCTAATTCAGCCACTGTTAATATAGTCAAACCTAGTGTGTTGCTTCTGCAAGGCCAAACAGAAGATTGCTGTATAAGGCCAGCCTGGACCAATCAAGAGCCTATCTTAAACAAAAGTCAAACACGGGGCGTGTATGTGCACAGAGAGAGAGAGAGAGACAGAGACAGAGACACACACATACAAGACACACACATACAAGACACACACACAGACACACACGCTCGCACACACACTCATGTGAAAATGTTTCTCACACATATGCTCATGAAGTTGTACACTCATCTGTACCATCTCAACCCAGACTCTTAAGCATCACCTAAAGAACTTAACCCCTTCCATCAGCAGCATCCACTTTTCTTCCTCCTCCTGCTCCTTGACAGTCATTCATCCACTCTCTGTCTCCTTAGGCTTACGAGTCTGCGGGCTGGGGATGACTCGATGATAGACAGCTGAAACAGAGGCCTGAGGCGCTATACAAGTTCCAACACCACGTAAACAAAACATTTACTTATTCTGGACACATCACTCAAATGAAGTTCCCCTTGTGACCTTTGCACTTGGCTGTGTTCCCTGAGTCTGTTTTCAGGGTCTGTCTGCAGTAGCATGCCCTAGCCGTACCTCACTCACAACTCTCCACTCCCAGTTGCAGGACTCACAGGCTGCCATGGCTTGCTCTGCTCTTCCTGTCATAGCCAATTCTACTGAGCATTCTTTCATGTGTTTGTCAACCATTTATACTTCAGAGTTAAAGAACTGTCTGTCTGTGGTGGGGATGTACTCCGTGGGAGAGCTCTTGTCTAAACATACATAAATGGCCGGCACGATGCCGCAGGCCTTAATCCCAGAACTCTGGAGGCAGAGGCAGACAGATCTCCATGAGTTCGAGGCCAGCCTGGTCTACAGAGTGAGTCTAGGACAGCCGGGGCCACAGAGAGAAACTTTGTCTCAAAACAAAACGAAAAACAAAAAGACCCCAACAAAAACAAAGCCAAAAGAACCCCATAAATAATATGAACTGAGCGGGAAGCTCAGAAACAGAGCAATAATTTATCAGTTTGATGCCTGCACTGTGGGAAAATATTGTTATTTTTAATTTTGAAAAATTATTTATAAAACGTTGATTTTTTAAAAAAAAGTTAGCTGGTGAGGCCACTGCAGGGCTGAGAAAGAACTGGGAGGTGGGGACGCTCCCAGGCTGCGGAGTAGCTGGGAAGGGCCATCCCCCTACAAGTCTCATTGAAATTCTCCTGAACTGGGGCAGTCCCATGCACTCTTTACCCGACAGTGTCTCTCTGAACTCCCTGGGACACTTGCCATCTGCTTTAAGGGGGCGATGCTGTTGCTTAGTTGCAACTTGGAGGAGGATGGCCTTGAGAATTTGCTGGAGACAGGAGCATCAGTCAGGGCACACCCCACCCCCTCCACCTCCCCACCCCCGGATCCCAGGAGCAGTCACCTGTTCACCTAGCTGCAGGTGGCAGGCTTGCGTGCTTTCTTCTCTGGCAGTGCAAACAGGCTCTGACCTCAACCAACTGGGTGCGTTGGGACAAACTCCACTCCACAAGGCAGCAAAAGTCGGAAGCCTAGAATGCCTTAGCCTCCTGGTGGCCAATGAGGTCCAGACTGACGGATGTAATAAGAATGGGCAAATGGCTGAAGATCTTGCTTGGTCATGTGGCTTGCCAGGTTTCTAACAAAGATCAAATGTGTGCAGACAGCAAAATCATCAAGTGAGCAACCAGAGGGTGACCTCCATGCTCCCTCCAGCTCCCTCCAGCTCCCTCCATGCTCCCTCCATGCTCCCTCCATGCTCCCTCCATGCTCCCTCCAGCTCCCTCCAGCTCCCTCCATGCTCCCTCCATGCTCCCTCCATGCTCCCTCCAGCTCCCTCCAGCTCCTGTGCTGAGACAGAAGTGGAGTTTCAGAACTGTGGAGAGCAGAGTGTTGAAGAGAAAGTGTTGATGATGTCTTGGGCAAGAGGAGAGAAGAGGCTTGAAGACGGGATTCACTTCAGACAGATCTACAAGCCATTGCTTTGGCTTAACACATGGCTAAACTCTTGAGGAGGAAAGCTTTCTTCCAAGCGAAGGGAACATTCATCCATACATGAATTTACATGACTACGATATTTTGGATGTGCATGTTTTGTTATTTAACTCATCAAAAGAATATTCAAGGAAAAAAATTACTGTGTGTACGATGGGTGGGGCACATGTGGAGGACAGAAGACAACTTTGACCTTTGACCTTTATGTGGGTTCTGTGAGTGGAGTTTGGACTGTCAGGCTAACACCTCAAATCTTTTTATCCACTGAGCCATCTCATGGGCCCAGTAATTTTTTTAAAGAAAAGAAATAAAGAAAATAAGAAAAAAAAAAGCCCCAAAGTTGTTGGTTTTTTAAAAAGATTTATTTATTTTATATATGAATACACTGTCATTCTCTTCAGACACACCAGAAGAGGGCATCAGATCCCATTACAGATGTTGTGAGCCACCATGTGGTTGCTGGGAATTGAACTCAGGACCTCTGGAAGAGCAGTCAGTGCTCTTAACCGCTGAGCCATCCTCCAGCCCCAAAGTTGTCTTTTTAGAGTCATTGTTGTCTTTGTGTCCTGAGTTCTTTAGAGATATTCTTGAGCGCATCTGTATCATTGTGTATGCAATTTACAAATATTTCTCCCATTCTAAGGATTTTACTTCAGTTTTTAAGAAACAAAATTAGTCAAAAGTTGGTGGTGCTTGCACACCTGTAATCCCAGAGGCAGGCAGATCTCAGATCTCTGAGTTCCAGGCTAGTCTGGTCTACAGAGTGAGTTCCCAACACAGGGAAACCCTGTCTCAAAAAAAAAAATGCAAAAGAAGAAAAAGAAGGAGGAGGAGAAGGAGGAGGAGGAGAAAGAAAGAAAGAAAGAGAAGAAAAGGAAAAAGAAAAGAAACAAGATTAGCTCTGAAGCCTCTGTAGCTTGTTCCAGCCTCTATCTTTCCTGCATCCTTTGTCACCCACGTTCTTCCTCTGTGGTTCAAGCAGTGATGCTTTAGGGAGGTTTCCAGAGCAGCCCTCTATCTGGTTTGTCTCTTTTGTTTTAGATTATAATATAATTACAGCATTACTCCTCTCCCCCCTCAGACCCCCTGCTCTCCCTCCCCTCCCCCTCAGATCCCCTGCTCTCCCTCCCCCCCCCAGACCCCTGCTCTCCCTCCCCCACCCCAGACCCCTGCTCTCCCTCCCTTCCTCGCCCCCCCTCTTTTATCAGGCTTTGAAGAGTCTTCCGGGGCCTGGTGTGAGAGCGGAGGTTGCCTAGCTGAAGTGGCAGTAATTTAGCCACCTCGCTGTCTGCTCTTGGATGATGTGAAAATGCAAGTAGGCACAGGAAGTGTATCTAACCTGCTTATACTTCCTCTCTGAACAGAGAGGTTTCACAAGCGGGACAGGAGCACACCACTCCCTCCACCCCCACCCAGTGTCATCAGCCTGTCGGCCCTGAGAAAGTTCTACTGGAAGGGGCCCCATGCAAGAGGCACCACCATTTCCCTCTTCCTCCGGGTCTAGGTTGCCAGCAAATCTCAAGAGCTCTCTAAGATCCAGTCTGGACCATAGGTCCCTCCTAGGCGCAGATGAGTTTCCGGATCCCTGGCCCCAGACTTCTGCTATTGGGGCTCCAGCTGTTTGGTAGGAAATCCGGGAGGGATGGGAAAAGGGATGTTGTCTGTGACAGGGGAAACCAGAAGGCTCTGTGGAGCTGAAAAGACAAGGAGCTACTCCAAGGGGCGGATGGTGTAGGTGATGTGGGACCCAGGAATCCCCGGAGAGAGAGGTGGGAACTCACGAAGACTTGAAGCATGATATCGAAGAGCGTGGAAGGAAGAGTGGGTGGGAGGCAGAGTGGGCCTTCAAGGGTTTAGATAGATGGTTGGAGGGACCCAGCATGGAAGGAGAAGGCTGGGTCAGGTTACTACTCCACCTCTGTTGTATTTCCTCTCCTTGGAGTTTTGGGCAAGGGTTTTCCCCTTTGGAGACCTGCCCTCCCTTTACCTGAAGGAAGGTGAAGAGGGTATCCTCATCTCTGACATCCAGGACACAAGGCACTAAGTCTTTCTGTAAGGAAAGTTGGGCCAGAAAAGGACACTCTAGCCGCCTGAGATGGGGAAGGGGGAGGGTGTTGGATTCTAAAAGTTTAGGAGATACCTGTGTTTGGTGGGTAGAGTTGGGGAACTTAAGATCAGTCACTTGCTGGGTTCAAGGTATGGTGATTCCGTGAGACTGATCATTGGGTTTCTCAGGTGCTGGGTGGTAAGGTCCCCAGAGAAACTCCTTGTGTGGAGCAGCCATGGGGCCTCAGGGCAGACTCTTTTGGTCCCTGCTTGGGAACTTGGTCATTCTCTTCCTGGAGGCTCCTCCCCTGGCTTTTTTCTCATGGGTCTCCACCTTCTTACCCTTCCTTCTTTCCCAATAGGTCCATGGGGAAGTTTAGTACTCAGGGTCTGGGAGGAGTTGCCCCGGGAGACAGACTGTGTGGTATCCTGTTCTCCAGTCCAGAAAGTCCTGGCGCCATCCATCTCTGCTTGGGGCTCAGAGCCTGAGTGGGTTTGAAGGAGCTGGCCTCGGGGGCAGCACTGGTCTGTGGGCTTCCAGGTAGGAAGCCGCTGATCGCGTTTGCTTCCCACAGTGAATGCCTGGAGCTACAACCTGGACACGCGGCATGCGCAGAGCTTCTTGACACAAGCTGGAAGACATTTTGGGTACCAGGTCTTGCAGTTTGGAGATGGGTGAGATGTTATTCCTTCAACTACCCTCCAGCAGCAGAGTGCGCAGGGCCCCACATCTGCCTAGGGCCGCTCAGTTGGGGTGGGGATTGTCCCATGTCAGGGGTTGGCCTCCGTTCTGCTGCGAGTGCCTGCTAGGTGGAATCTTTGACACAGTAGCAAGGCTCTCTAGTACCACAGAGCGAGGGTGATGGGTAATATGCCCCAGGAGTATCTGAGGGCCATCTCCCTTCTGCATCCTAATTCATAGCCTAGCTAAGCACACAGTGGGGCAGACTTGGGCATCGATGGCTTTGTCGTTGTTGTTGGTGGTGCCGTTAGGCAGGTTCTCCATCGAGCTGCATCAAGGTTCGCTGTCTTTGTTTCCAGACAGGGTCTCTGCAGAGCAGGTTGCTCCACGTTTGCTGTAGCTGAGCACAGCCTTGAACTTCTGACCCCCGATCCTCTACCTCGGGGGTGCTGGGACCTCAGGCAGAGGCCACCAGACCTGGTTTCTCTTTTAATTTTATTTTGAGAGAGGGTCTTATTAAATCCCCACAGCTAGCTTGGGGCTACTGTCCTCCTGCTTCTGTCTGTCTCTGAGTAGCAGAGGTGACAGGCCCATGTCACCACACCTAGTCACAAACAGCTTTTGAATTGATGATTAAGTGAAGGAAGTTCTAAGGTGCCCATCTGACAGACGCTCTTTGGGCCTTGAATTTTCTAGAGCACAAATGAGAAGAAGCCTTAACTTCTAGAATTATGCTATTTGGCTACTAGGAAAGAAGGGGTACCGGGGAGCTCTCCTGAAGAGTAAGAACTGCCCTGCCTTGGCAGTGAGTTTCTAGCACACAGTTGTTATTGTTGTTGGGCTTCGTGTGTGTGCGTGAGTGCTACTGTGCACACACGCAAGTTAGGACAAACTTCTGGAGTCTGTTCTCTCCTCCTACTGCTTAGGAGAGCAAATCAGACTCAGGCTCTCAAGCTTGTTAAGTGAGCACTTTTGCCCACTAAGCTGTTACAACAGGCCTTGCATCACTGTGAAGGGCCTGTTAAGATACAGGGCTGGGTGATAGATGTGGGTCTATTTGTATTCTTCTGCAAGCAGACATCAATTCTACCGGATACCATTTGTTGAAGATGCTTTCTTTTTTCCACTGTATGGTTTTGGGCCTCAGTGGGTTCTAGAAGATGCACTTAGGCCTACAGTGACTGGATATTCCAGGGTGGGGTGGTACCCAAGGGGGTCTTCCCCTTCTCTGAGGTGAAAGGGAGGGGATAATGAGGGAAAGGATTTTAAGGATGAGACTTGGAGGAGAAGAGGAATGGGGATGGGGGCACCATAGGGATATAAAATGAATTTTAAAGAAAAGATATATAGCCAGGCAGGGTGTGCACACCTTTAGTTCCAGCACTCGGGAGGCAGAGGCAGGCAAATATCTGAGTTTGAAGCCAGCCTGGTCTACAGAGTGAGTTCTAGAGCAGCTAGGGCTACACAGAAGAATCCAGTCTCAAGAAGAAGAAGAAGAAGAAGAAGAAAAAGGATTGTGGTGCTCAATTTTAATCCCAGCACTTGGAAAAGAGAAGAGAGTAGGATTTGTCTGTGAGTCGGAGGCCAGTCTGGTCTACGTAGCAAGTTCTAGGACAGCGAAGGCTACCTTTATCGTGAGACCCTGTCTCAAAAAAGGGGGAAAAAGAAAGAAAAGAAGAAGGAATGGATTGGGAATAGGAGAAGAGGGACTGGGTAGGCAAAGGCCTGGGCAACTTCATTTCACACGTGAGATTCCCCATCAGGGTTGTCGTGGGAGCTCCAGGAGAGGGGAACAGCACAGGAAGCCTCTATCACTGTCACCCAAGCAGCGGCTCCTGCCAGCCAGTCCACCTAGGTGAGTAAGGAGGGAAGGCGAGGGGAAGTGGGCTCCTAGGAAACCCGAGGCTGACCCCAACACACTCACTACCCGAGTCCTCCCGTACTGCCTTTCCCATGCCTACAGGTTCTAACCATACCTCCAAATACTTGGGAATGACCATGGTGACAGATGCTGCCAAGGGAAGCCTTTTGGTAAGAATTTTGTATGATGGCCTCAGAGTCTGTGGAGCTGAATGCTAGAGAAGAGATTGTTAAAGGGGCTGGGAGGAGGAGCCAGACGCTGAGGTGTAGACCTGCAATCCCAGCACAGGGATAACGGAGACAGCCCGGGCTGCAGAGTTACAAACCAGCCTGGGCTGTATAATGAGTCCCTGTGTCAGAAAGAAAAAGAAAGAAAAGTCCGACACACTGTTGGTAGCATCCGAGAGTTGACTGAACTGCTGCTTACTGAGAACGGACAAGGATCTAGAGTCTTTTCTCACGTAGTCTGGACATACATAACTGATACACAGCGGAGGTTGGCCTTGAACTACTGACGTCTCCACTTTTTTTTTTTTTTTTTTTTTTTTGGTTCTTTTTTTCGGAGCTGGGGACCGAACCCAGGGCCTTGCGCTTCCTAGGCAAGCGCTCTACCACTGAGCTAAATCCCCAACCCCGACGTCTCCACTTCTAACCGAGCTGTATACAGGCTGCTTATGTTTATTTTTAATTTCTAATAGTTGCCTTTGTTTTTCTGAGACAAGGTTTCTCTGTGCAGCCCTGGCTGTCTTGGAACTCACTCTCTATAGACCAGGCTGGCCTCCAACTCAGAGATCCACCTCCCTCTGCCTCCCGAGTGCTGGGATTGAAGGCATGTGCTACCACTGCCTGGCTGGTTGGTTTTTTGTTTGTTTGTTTTTGTTTTTAACTGAAACAGGGTCTTGTTGTATAGTCCAGGCTGACCTGGAACTTGCTGTTCTCTTGCTTCAGCCTCCCCAGTGCTGGGGTCACAGGCATGTGTCTCTATGCCTCGTGGGATGCAGTGTTTAATTGTAACTTGTTTACTTGTCTACTATTACAGATCAGGCATTGTGCTAGGTTCCATGGGGGTAAGGCTGTAAGATACAAAGATGTAGAAAGGACAAAAGCCCTGTCTATAAGCTGCTGTCTGGCAGAACAGAGTTGTCATAAATGCAAAGAGTGGTGCTGTCCAATCTGGAAAAGTGAGGTTTGGTTTGGTGAATGCAGGATGTGTGGTTGGGAGGGGCAAGTCCTAAAAATGTGGGTCGATGCCCTGCTGAATACAGAACACACGGTGGACTATGAAGGTTAGATGCTGTCCTGTGGATGTGAGGCGTTCATTATTACAGAACGTTGGCTAGAGATGTGGAGACCGTTAGAGCCGGGGGAAAGATGCTCTTTGGTTTGAAGACCCTTTGGAAGTGAGGGAGGGGACAGGGCTCTGGAAGCTCCTGTTCTCTGCTGACAATGCATGGAAGGCACAAAGCACAAGGAAGCCCACTTTTCCCTCCTTGCTGCCTTCAGGCCTGTGATCCTGGACTGTCTCGGACCTGTGATCAGAACCCCTACCTCAGTGGGCTGTGCTACTTATTTTCCCAGAGCCTGGGGAAACCTATATTACAAAATCGTCCTGCTTATCAGGGTAAGGAATTGGGGACTCAGTGGTAAAATTACCTTTGAGAAGCTGGCTTCCACAGGAACCAGCCCAGCAGGCTAAGCTTTTATCAGTCAGCCCTGTTTGCATGTGGTCTCTGCAGAATGTATGAAGGGCAATGTCGACCTAGTGTTTCTGTTCGATGGCTCACAGAGCTTGGATAAAAAGGACTTTGAAAAAATCGTGGACTTCATGAAGGATGTGATGAGGAAACTCAGCAACACTTCCTACCAGGTACCATGTTTATCCACACCATGCATCCCAGGACCCGTGTTTACCCACACCATGCATACCAAGACCCGTGTTTACCCACACCATGCATACCAGGTACCCATGTTTACCCACACCATGCATACCAGGACCCTAGTTGCAGACCCAAGATGCCCAGCTGAATTGACTAGCGCCATTAGGTGTATTGTGAGGTGCGTCTTCAGAAAGCGTGGGCATGGTTGCGCCCATAACTCTGGCAGCATCAAGAGCTAGGAGTTGAGAGTGGCCCAGTTCTCTGGAGTTGTTTCTATGTCTGTCTCCATCCTTCTATCTCTGCTCTCTTTGTAGATGGGCTCCATCTCCTCTTTAGATTTCCTGGGTAGAAAACTAAATTTGAATGATAAAGTTCCAAAAGGGCACTTTAACTGTCTCCTTCTACAGAGCCCCAGTTCTAAAGTGGTTCTGGCTGGCCCAGCATCAGTGGGGTCGAGATAATGCTGTCCAGTGTAGGGGGTTTTCTTCACAGACATGGTTACTGGGAGCTATCCCTACTGGGGAGTTAAATGGGCCTAGAGACCAAGAGCCCAGCACACATCTCGAGGTAAGAAAGCAGAGGTTTCTTTACTCTTGTTTCTACACCTGATTATACTCATCTTAATTTTTCTGAAGAATGACTTGAGGCAGGGAAGTGAAGCTGGGTTACTTAGGGTCTGCTGAAGAAGCAGAGACTGGGATTGGGAAGTTGTCTGAATGGGCTGTGCTTGCCCAACAATCACAAGGCCCTGACTTCCACAGCTGTGGGGAAGCAGAGACTGGAGCAGACAATGAGAAGGAACCTGTAACCCTGCACCATGTCTGTCTGTCTTTCCTAGTTTGCTGCTGTTCAGTTTTCCACAGAGTGCAAAACAGAATTTACTTTCTTGGACTACATCAAGCTAAACAAGAATCCTGATGTTCTGCTAGGCAACGTGACGCCCATGTTCTTGCTGACCAATACCTTCCGTGCCATCAACTACGTGGTGTAAGTCCCCCTTTGAGGAAAGACATGCCAGTGTCTTGGCATTTGTTCTATGTGAGCTGGCTCTTCCAGCGGTGGAAGACAGGAAGTCAGTGGGCAGGTGCAGAGTGTGGCAGTTGATTGTACAAAGTCAAGTGGAGAGCAGCCTGTGGTGGGCCCACGCCTTAATCGCAGCCTGGGGAGGCTTCTGAAGGAGGATTTTGAGTTTTATAGGTTGAGGCCAGCCTGGGCTACATAGTAAGACCCTGTCACCCGAAAATTAGGGGGTTGGAATGATGGCTTAGCAGTTAAAAGGACTCGGAGTTCGGATCCCAATATTCATGTAACTAACCGAGTGTCCAGGACACATTTGCAACCCCAGTTTTGAAAGAGATAGAACCAGGAGGATCACCCGGGGCTTGCTGGTTTACAGTCTAGGTAAGAACACATGAGCCCTGGGTTCAAGGAGATCCCACGGTTAAATACACAGAGAGCAACAGTGGAAGACACTCTGTGTCTCCTTATGGCCTGCTCTGGAGGGCACAGGCATGTGTACACACATGCACACACACATACATCTTTAGAAAATTTCCCCAAACTTGAGCCAGGCATGAGGGTGCTTCCTCCGCATCTTCCTGCCTCAGTCTCCAAAGTGCTGGGATTGCAGGCGTGCACCGCTATACCCAGCTAGAGAGGGATTCTGCTGATAAGACTTCTCAGGTGTGAGGACCTGAGCCACACAGACTGGGAGGAAGCTTTCCATCACAAACATCTTAGACCATCAACCTGTAAAGAGACAGGTTGCTTGGGCACATAGTTTTGGCAGCATATGTATGCTGGTGAGATTAGAGTCTGGGGTCCCATGGTGCTAGGCAAACACGCTCCCACCGAGCTCCCACCCTTGACTCGGTTTTGGAAATGTCAGTCCACGATCTCCCAGGCTCTACTGCTGTAGACTGTTGTGGTCCATCATGGCAGGAGGGTATGGCGGAGGTGACCCAGAAGTCAAGGAAAGAAAGAGGAAGGAGGCAGGGTCCTGCTATCCCCCGTCAGTGACTTCAAGATCTTTCATTTAGTTCCAGTTCCTGAAAGTCCCACCAGCTGCTGACAGTACCACTTAGGAGATCAAGCCTTGGAGGGACAATTACGAGCCAACTTTAGTAGATTTGGAATGTTCAAGGAGAGCCAGATTGGAGGCAGAGAGGCAGAGAGGCAGAGAGCCAGAGAGCCAGAGAGACAGAGACAGAGGCAGAGCCAGAGCCAGAGAGCCAGAGCCAGAGGCAGAGGCAGAGTCAGAGAGGCAGAGGCAGAGGCAGAGAGGCAGAGAGGCAGAGGCAGAGAGTCAGAGAGTCAGAGAGATAGAGAGATAGAGAGATAGAGAGATAGAGGGGCAGGGGCAGGGGCAGGGGCAGGGGCAGGGGCAGGGGCAGGGGCAGGGGCAGGGGCAGGGGCAGGGGCAGGGGCAGGGGCAGAGGCAGAGGAAGATTGCTGCAAGTTTCAGACAGCTTGAAATACATATGGAGTTAGCTCAGCTCGAGGTACACAGGGAGTTCAGTTAGCTAGACCTCCATAGAGCAACCCTGTATTGCTTTTGTAGAGGGCAGAAGTTTTGATCCCATCACCCATACTGGGCATCCCATAACTCCCACTCCAGGGGATCTACGCCTTCTTTCTGCCCCTGCAGGCACCTGTACTTGTGTGCACATTCTCCCAAAGACCCATGTGAATACACAGAGTTAAACTTAAAAAAAAAAACCCAAAATCTTGAAGAAAGAAAAGGGAACCAGGCCAACTCTGTGGCTGGGGAGACTGAAGGAGAGGCGACACAGCAGAAGATGTGGTCAGAGGCATGGTGTAGGAGTTCAGATAAGCGAGAACTGAGAGTCTTTACTGAGGTCTTGGCTTCCCCAGGATAAGTCATAGGGAGTTCTGAGCAGAGCAACAATGGTCTGATGTATGCTTATTTGTGTTTTGCCTTTTTTTTTTTAGATATAGTCTTATTCTTTTAGCTCAGGCTAGCCCCTAACTCACAATCCTCCTGCTTTAGCTTTCCAAGTCCTGGGATCAAAGGCATTTATACCTTTGCGCCCAAATCTGACTCATGCTCTTAAGAAGATTCTTGGGTTGGGTATCGTGGCACACACTGGCGCTCTGGAGGTGAAGCAGGTGGATCTCTGGGAGTTCAAGGCTAATCTAGTTTACATAGTGAGTTCTAGACCAGCCGGGGCTCCATAGTAAGACCTGGTCTCAAAAACAGACAAATAAAAAGAAAGAAAAAGGGCTGGAGAGATGGCTCAGCGGTTAAGAGCACTGACTGCTCTTCAGAGGTCATGAGTTCAAATCCCAGCAACCACATGGTGGCTCACAGCCATCTGTAATGAGATCTGATGCCCTCTTCTGGTGTGTCTGAAGACAGGGAGAGTGTACTTACATATAAATAAATAAATCTTAAAAAAAAAAAAGAAAGAAAGAAAAAGAGTCTTCTGCTGTAGCAGAAGACATAGTGGGGGAGGAAGAAGCAGCAGATAAGTTGCTTGCTTGGGAAAAGTGACTCCAAATGTCCATGGCCACAGAGTCTTTTTCCCCATTGGAATTTCATCTAGACAAACACCTGTATGTAGCTTTGTGGTTGCCATGTGATTAGAATGGAGGTTAAGTGAAAACCAGAGTCACCCCCACTTCAAACTTCCCCATTGCTACAAGTGGGTTCTGGAACACACCTCTGGACTACCCAGAAGAGAGTGAAGCTGCCAGTCCAGAGGGAGGGGGTGGTCAAAGGGTGAGGTGGGGGACTAGGAGAAGACCAGAAGGCTTGGATCATCTGCCTGGTAGATTGGAGAAAGGCTTTTGAGTGATTGGCTGGGCAATGAATGATGCGGTGAGCAGTGGGGCTCTGCTGGGGGAGGACTCTAACGTTCCCTTTCCTTGGACACAGGACACACGTGTTCAAAGAAGAGTCTGGTGCCAGGCCAGATGCTACCAAGGTGCTTGTCATCATTACAGACGGGGAAGCAAGTGACAATGGCAACATCGATGCAGCCCAAGACATAACCCGCTATATCATCGGGGTATGGTTCCTGGGTCTGTGTGATCTCACCCTTCTTCTGAGGCCTAAGCTCCCCCGAGGTCTTCTGACTAGTAGAAAACTGGTCAGAAATTTTGGGGTGCTGCAGCTTTCCCCTCTCCCCCTTCACAGATTGGCAAGCATTTTTCAACCACACAAAAGCAGGAGAAACTCCACATATTTGCCTCAAAACCTGTAGAGGAATTTGTCAAGATTCTGGACACATTTGAGAAGCTGAAGGATCTGTTTACTGATCTGCAGAGGAAGATTTATGCCATTGAGGGTGAGTCCCGGACCCTGGCAGCAGGTGGAGAGGAGGGACTGATAGAAGGCTCACCACACCTTCACCGACTGTAGGTGGCACATTACGGAAGATGGGCAACACGGCAGGAGCCAGGCGTGAGGAGTGCCCATAGGCACTCTTTCCTGACTTAGAATGCAAAGGGGTTTTGGACCAATCAGCAGAGAGAGGACTGATAAGGGGGACATTTCCCTAGGCAGCCTGTAGTGTGTGTTCGTAGGAGTCAGATCCATAGGGATGTCCCCTGAGCCGGGACATAGCCTCGATGCCCAACTCAGTGGAACATACACTAGGTAGACCTGGCCAAAGTCCCTGCTGCCTCTCACTTGCTGTGTGACCTCAGACAGACCTCTTTCTTCTCTGTTCACTTTGCTCTTTTCTGTTAAATGAGAATAAGGACAGGTCACGGTGGTGCATGTCTTTAGTCCCAGATCTCAGGAGGCAGAGGCAGTAGGATCTCTGTAAGTTCAAGATCAGCCTGATCTACAGAGTGAGTTCCAGAACAGACAGGACTACATAGAGAGACTCCACCACCCCTACAAAAAGATAAAAGACAATACCAGCTATTCATGGATGTAAGACTTAGCTGCTGTGTTAGTCTCTGTGGCCTTTGTAGCAAAGTACTGAAGGCCAGTTGTCCTAAAATAACCTGTCCTAGTTGCTCTCTGTTGCTGAGATACAACCCCACGGCCAAGGCTGCTTACAAACTGAAAGTTTATTTGGTCTTTGGCTCCAGAGAATAGAGTCTACTACTTCTCTCAACTGTAGAACTCTTTTTGAAAACTACAGACTATTTTATTTAATCTTTGAGGATTTCATACATATATAAAATTCTATTTTATTTTAATCCTGGCTGTCCTAGAACTCACTCTGTAGACCAGGCTGGCCTCAGACTCACAGAGATCTGCCTGACTCTGCCTCCCAAGTAGTGGGATTGAAGGTGTGTATCACTACTTCAGACTCAGCATACAGTGTATTTTAACCATTTTCCCACTCTCACCCCCTAGCTCCTTCCAGAATGTCTCCATGCCTCCTCCCAGTGTCTAGCCTCCATTAAAAAAAAAAAAGAATAGTCTGAGTCCAATTATTGCCTCCCCTATTTGCATAGGTGTGGGGCCTTCCACTGGAGTCCGACGCATGATGTACAGTGACTGA